>NC_136511.1:76215808-76303308 GCF_053919585.1 Euprymna scolopes | reverse complement strand
AATGCCTTAGTCTAAATCATTCCTCACAGTTTTATTTTTTAATGCATTATATGTCTCTTTGTAATTATGATCTGGGGCATAGAACTCCATTGTCTCCTGAGACAGATTGACGACAACAACAATAACCACGCTCTTATGGCGATTTAATTCTGTAATTTTTGTAAACATGTTTTACTTTTGTAAATTAAATTGCTAAAAGAGTCGAACTATTTGACGCATGGATGCGTAGAATGAGAGGAATTAAAATCCGTCTTTTATTCTGATATATTTTATAGTTATTTTCATCTGCGTATTTTTTTGTGTGCATTAATTTCTTTAATGAATTGTCTTCTGTTTAACATTGCGTGTTTCTCCCTTTGGGTTTATAAAAGTGCCATCATTAATAGATGGCAATGTTACTTTTCATAATTTGAAGAGGAGGAACAATTACAGGAATGCCAGTCTCTGTTCATTCTTTTTGATAACCTCAAAGAATAAATGGTTTCCATTATGATGCTGCATCTTAATGAATACGATTAATGGTCCCAAGAGCTGTGCACACAGCCGCACATAACTATCTCTACCCTCTCTCTCTCTCTGGCTTTATATGTGCTAAACACACACACACACACACACACACACACACACACACACACACACACACACACACACCGGAATTATGTTTTTGTTCGCCTCAGGAGCCAACTGCTCAATGAGGAAAGTGTCAGAATGCATCATTTTTACCCTGATAGCCTGAAAGTATAAATATTATTATTATATATTATCTTAATATCGGTTTGATATCTTGAGATTAACACGAACATCTACTTATATATATATATATATATATATATATATATATATATATATATATATCTTTATCTCTCGCTACAGTTTACCATTGCGTATATCAGGTAAACACTACATCCCTTTGATTTCATTAATATATATATATATATATATATATATATATATATATATATATATATATATATATATATATATATATATATATATATATATATATATATATATATATATATATATATATAACAGCGTGTCCGAAAAGTCGCTGAAGAGTAAAAAATATTTGTCATTTTAATACTAATAATTATTTTTCTCGCTATGTTAGATATTTTACAGATGATATTTTGGAAATTAATTATGGATAATTATAGCATAGAACAACGTACGCAAACTTTGAAACTGGATTACGAAAATCAGGGGTCAATTGTTTCGTCTCAAAGAGTTTATCGACGGCATTTTCATATAAGATAGCCCAAGTCAAAACACAATTCGAAACATCGTGCACCTATGTTAACAAACGAAATAGCCTGCAAGAATTGAAGGAAAACATCAGAAACGAAATAAGGGAGTTAAATCACAATCTAGAGATTCTGCAATCTCTTTTGAAAAGAGCACAAATGTGCGGAACTGGAAAATGGGAAACATTTAAAAGACATTTCTTTTTTCATGAATAAATATTGTTTAACATTTGCATGTTTTGAAAAAAAAATTATCCAACGTCTTAATCAGAAATTAAATGAGAAGTTTGAAAACTTTAAAGTGTTAAAAATAATGATAAAATCGTTTTATTTACTTTTATTGTTGTTGTAAGTCCGATATATTTCGCTAGAAAAGCTTCATCAGGGTAGGAAGTCAGGTACGTAGTTATTTTTCCCCCTTCATTTTGGGGTTCAGGAAGATGTAATGTCTCGGAGTAGAAGAGAAGAGAAATATACGTCTTATTCGGTTTGTTCCACATGTCTTCTGAACACCAACATGAAGAAAAAAACAAAACAAAACAAAAAAAAACAAAAACTAGTTACCGGACTTTCTACCCTGATAAAGCTATTTTTAGCGAAATATATCGGACTTACAACAACAATATTTATCATTATTTCTGACACTTTCAAGTTTTCAAACTTTTCATTTATATATATATATATATATATATATATATATATATATATATATATATATATATATATATATATACACCAAGCCTCAAAGGAAAAGAAAAAGAAAACGACAACAACAATCGCTTCTGATGATAATCGGATGTACAGATAAAAAGTGCTTGAGAAAAATATGGCTGAACAACAACTTTTGGACGCCATTTTATACAACATGCCAGCCGAAATAAAAAAGACCGCTTGGCGAATGGAAAAGATATCCATAAAAATCGGAAAAAAGAATAACTCTGTCATGTTCAATCAGACGTGCTTGAATATATATATATACATGCATATATTATATTTTTAATTTGATCATGGGACTTTTCCAGTAATCTGTGTTCTTTTTTTTTTGAATACCTTTGTCTCTACTATTACATAATAAGAACTTTTCTGTGTGTATGTGTGTTTGTGCGTGTGTTTGCGTGTGTGTGCGTGTGTGTGCGCACGTGTGTGTGTGCGTGCGTGTGTGTGTGAGCGCGTGTGTGCATGTGCGCGAGCGTGTGTGTGAGCGCGCGCGTGTGTGTGTCCGTGTGTGTGTGTGCGCGTGTGCGCTCGTTCCTTATGGATTCCTCGACGCTTGAGCCGATTAAAAAAAATTATACATGTACTTTATGTGTCTGGCAGTGTTTTTAGATAGGCTTTGTATCGGAATTTCTTCGATGATCGATACTCGAAAAAATACGATCAAAGAAAGAGACAAACTATTTTAACTAAAGTTAACACCTTATACAGCCTAACATCACAAGTTCATTGAAGAAGTTTTATTACCGCATAAGCAGAAAGGCCCGGCATATAAAATCAACAGTAGGTTCTTTGATATATACAATGGCATGTTTTAAATGAATATTTCTTTCAAGAGCACAATTGAAACACGATTTTTGCATTTTAAACTTTAATTCAAGCATTCTATAAAAATTATTTTTTGAAATCAACAGTAGATTCTCTACAGTGAAATGTAAATTACAATGTATTGTGGACTACGCCACTCCAGAGTAGCACATGAAGCTTCCTCCCGGTGCATCGCCGTGGGTCCACAACTAGAGTAGGCAATTAATTTATTTGATTGAAAAATGGGCAATTTTATCGATTTAGATGACAATAAAATATAGGAGAGTGAAACATTTGTTGGTTTTCATTCAATCGCGGGCAACGTCAGGGATGCCCGCTAGTTAAAAATTAAAAGACAGACTCATTTTCATAGTTTTAATTGCTACCGATCGATACATCCCCGTAGCAGTGTTGCTTTATGAAGTTTGTATAAATACAAATATCAATATATATACTGTTTTAAAAATAATAAATAAATAAAAATGTTATATAACGTCCAAACAAATTATGGGCGAGTTTCTAAGTAAATAAAAAAATTAGTTTCGAGGCGAAGCCACTATTAACCGTATTTATCGTTTGAAAAAAAAAACAACAACAACAACAAATCTAAATTTATAAGCGATAAAGATCAACAGTAAAGTCATCTAGGGTTCGTGGCCTAACGGTTAAGGCGCCGGACTGTGGTAAACATGGTCTGAAGTTCGATCCCTAGAAACAGTCGAGCTACGCTGACGAGAGGTAGTTACCTCGAAACACGCGTGTACGTAGATTACTGTTTTAAAAATAATATATATATATTATTTTTAAAACAGTAATCTACGTACACGCGTGTGTTTATTTATATATATATATATGTGTGTGTGTGTGTGTCTGTGTGTGTGTGTGTGGCTTGAGTTAGTTGTTTGTCTGATGAGTTATGAAACAGCGAAACAGTATTGTATGTGGATGATTATATATATATATATATATATATATATATATATATATATATATACCCTACTATGGGGCAATTGCGCCAAATCCGAGGGTAATTGCACCAACTAAAAAACTGCTCTTTATATGCGTGGTTGCCAAAAGAGCACTTTTACCTAGTTGGCGTAATTACCCCGGACTTGGTGCAAGTACCCCAAAGTACGGTATATATATATATATTCCTGAAAAGGAAACACTTGATAAGTCGATAGTCTTTAATGCGCGGAGTTTCGAAGAAATACTTTCCTTCTCATCAGAGGGTAGGAATTAGCAAAATGCGGGATCAGATTTTGCATACAAAAGTATTTGATGAGACTGCAAGTAAGTCAAAGATCTTACTTGATTACAAAAAGTGAAGCAGAAGGAATATGTTGAAGAAAAAGGTGAATGGATAGTCTGGTGAAAGGTAAATAATCCAATAACGGTAAAATCCAAAAATGCAAATCCAAGAAAGTTAATTGAATTTCCAGTCGCACAAGTAAAATCCAAGGAAATCACGTAATTGAAAGATGGTCCAAAATAATCCAAAAGGCCGAAATCCATGGAATAATTTTTGTTACTTCCAAGAAGAGAATTGTTTAGAATAAACATAATATTCGCATGCACACGTCTCCGTTTCAGATATTTTACAGATGATATTTCCTGGTGCTACCAGATCAGGCTGTCTATTGGCTTCCTGAGACGAAATGCACCTACATTGATGTTCCTTTTTGTTTTTCTATTCTCTTTTGTAAAACTTAATTATGTTCTACAAAACCCAAAACAAAAACAACAGCCCCTTCCCGCCCCCTTTTTTTCTTCCCCTACTTCCCGGTCCTGGATATGACCTTAAACTATATCCAGTGGTGAGGCCCCAGCTTGCGGGCTTTGGGGAGTGTGGAGCCACCCTTTAATTGCCATTCCTCTCATGACCACGCTGACCCGGAGTGGTCGTACCTGTTAGGATCCCAACTATGGGTTAAATAGAAACCGACTTGAAAACAACAAATATATTCTATTAAAACAATTTTATTGAAAATCTTTGGATTCGGCATTAAATAACCTGAAAAGGGTTGATATGCGGTAAAACAAAAACAACCAACAACCAACCAACAGATGATATTTCGGAAATTAATTCTAGATAACTATACGCAAGTTGTGAAATTATTTTACCAAAATCAGCGGTAAATTATCGACGACATTTTCATATAAGATAGCCCAAGTCACAACACAATTCGAAACATTGTGCGCCGATTTGAAGACTAAGGTGCTGTACGAGATCTACCGCGAACTTCAAACCCTGCAAGAATTGAAGGAAAACATCAGGAACGAAATAAGGGAGATAAATCGAAACCCAGAGATTCTGCAATCTTTCATGAATAATGTTTTAGAAAGAGCATAAATATGCGAAGCTGAAAATGGGCAATATTTAAAATATATTATTTTTCATAAATAAAGATTGTTTTAATTCTCTATTTAAAAAAAAAAATTCCCAATGGCTTAGTCAGATTGTGCTAAAAATTACAGAAAGACATCATAAAAAATAAATAATCTATTTAAGTTCAAAAATCTTCAATGACTTTCTGGACACCCCGTATTAGTATTAATATTTATATACCCTCTTCAAGTTTCCAAAATTCTTCCTGATATAAATTGAATTTATATATAGATGACAAGGCTAGGCGCTGTATGTACCAGGCCGAATCGTAAAAATTTCCAGGTTAGTCACTGGGAGCGCGTTTAATTCACTGGAGAAGACGCGCCTCGAATAAACTCGCCTGGCGGGTAGGCGACAAAGCGGTACTCCGCGTAATAGTGTACCGGAAAATGTAGCAAGATGCCTTCCTGAACCTGCATGTCAATGACATGTTTAGTGCAGGAAATGGTGACATCTAAAATGTGTACGACACGAATAATATATATATATATATATATATATATATATATATATATATATATATATATATATATATACTAGACTACCCGTGACCCGTTGGGTCAGTATGTTCTATTAGCTATGGAATTAATGCATGAGCGTGGCACTTGTGACGTAAAGAAAATAGTTTTTTTTTTTGACATAACAGAAACATTTCTATGAAAGTATATTAAAATGAAAAAAGAATATAGATAGATTTCTATGAGTCGTTCTGTTTATTATAATTGATTATTTAAAAAAAAAAAATACAGTTACTGAATTATAAGTGGTTGGCCTTACTTATAGGTAAATGAGCACTGAACAGATACCATAATACTTATAGTTAAATTCAAATTTTTATATATCTGCCTTTTTTACATCGTTTAAGTTATTTTAAACCCCACTCTTCCCATGTTAAATAATGATTCCGAATTAATAACGTTAATATTTCAGCGTCTCAATTGATCTTTTGTTTTTTGTTTATTTTAAACCCCACTCTTCCCATGTTAAATAATAATTTCGAAATAATAACATTAACATAAGTTAATATTCCAGCGTCCCAATTGTTCTTTTTTTCGCGTTTAAATTATCCAAATAAAAAATTGTTAATACTGTCTGCTTCTTTTTACATCATTCATTTCTGTATTACGTTTAAGTTATTTTAAACCCCACTCTTCCCATGTTAAATAATAATTTCGAAATAATAACGTAAATATTTCAGTGCGCAGGTCATGTGCGCATGCGCAACCGGATGTCATAAACCGGAAAGTGGGTTGCATAAATCGTTACAAGATCATTTTAGTTGTATAACTATATATATATATATATATATATATATATATATATATATATATATATATATATATATATATATATGTGTGTGTGTGTATATATATATATATATATATATATATATATATATATATATATATGTGTGGAACCTACAACCATCGCATTGACTGTCGACAGCTCTAACCATCGGGCTACGAATCAGTGCCGTAAATATTTCTCCTCGAGTGCGTATTAAATCCACGCTCGCCCGACGTAGAAAGTGGTCAAACCATCATTTCTTTTCAAACAAATAAATAATGGGCTTCGCTTAATTGCTTAAATACGCGTCGGGTGAAAATATATTTACAAAGTGCTCAACCCAAAGACATTGTAACCCTTCCTACTCGTGGAAGTGGATTGAAAGATTTAGATATACATTTTTATACTCTTAAAAGAAAAACAAATTATATTTGTTCTAGATGCTTTATATCGTGGAGATAGGTATCCAGAACCATTTTTATTGAAGCTGACCCTAGTTCGCCTCTATCATGACAAGAGTTTCACTTCCACAGATAGAAAGGCTTACAATATTGTTCACCTACTTTTGGCTCACCGAATATATATATATATATATATATATATATATATATATATATATATATATATATATATATATATATATATATATATATATAATCATATATATAATCTGTTTATTCCATTTAAAGTATAAATAATTGATGCGTTTTCCATAATATTCGCTTGAGACTAACAAAAATTACTACACAGGGGAAAAACTAATTATTAATTTGCCAAGGAAAAATAATTACCCTGAGATGCTTTAAACATATATACAGCATATACAGTCTGCAAGGGATTAATCCATTTGCCCGACTATGGAAGGCGGAAGTTTCTTTAAATTAGCAGATGTCTCTTATTGCCATGTAGTTTAGTAGAATTAGCAGTTAATCGGGATAGAAACTCACACAAGCTAAAAAAAATCATCACCTAAAATCCATTACTTTTAGTGAAATAATTGCTGTGTTGTGTCCACCTTACGGATAATAATAAACTCTTCGACTTACTGTCACGATCTGGAGAATATGTCTTCCAGCGTTAGTACACAATGTATGCACAAGTCCTGCACACTTGGCAGTCAGACTGACATATACCCGCATTTTTTATTTGTTGTATTTGCTAGTCAGTGCAATCTATTTTGTTTCCACTAATTCCCGTCTTATGTCTTTCTTCCGAATTCTTAAGGACTACAGCAATAATTATATAAAAAAAACCAACATCCAATCACAATAAACATTTAGCTTTGATAAAAAAAACAAAAAAACATTTAAATCTCTCACTCAACACGGAAATGCCAGTTGAGTTTTAAATCTCTCAATACAGAAATTGTTTCTTTCGCTATATCTCCCATTTATCTTTCTTTTTTTTATTTCTCGCTAGATATAGGTTAAAGAGTATTAATACTTGTGTTGATATTTTTTACTGATCTTTTATATCATTAAGTTTGTTACTTTGGATTTGCAATAGACACAAAAATAAAGATAGAGAAAGAGAGAGAGAGAGAGAGAGAGAGAGACAGACAGACAGACAGACAGACAGACAGAGATACACGCTGTAAAAATATGAGCGGGGACCAACAGCATAAAATCAGAGGGGGCGGGTGAAAGACACATACTATTTAATAGTAATAGATTGATGACTTGTTAAGTAAATTGATACAGATAATTAGAATACTTTAAAAACAGGAATGAATCCTGAAAACCAAGGGATATTTTAACATATATTTTATGTGATTGAAACATAAAAAAACAATCAAACAACAAAAATACAACCTTTAATTGACTCAACGTTAGTATAATAATGCTTGGACGCCGTATTACAACAGCCCAAAATGAAAACTTGAGAACACATGATAATGGGGTTATTCGGGGAAAACCCCCAAAAACAAAACAAAACAAAACAAAAAAAATAAAATAAAATAAAAAAGTAGCAGCTTCCACTAATTTCCGCTAATTTCAGGAAAATCTATATTCAACCGGACATATAGCTTACTTTATCGCAGAACCAGCTCCTTGCTTTTTTTTATTTACTAACTAACAGGGAAACCCGACGTTGTCCGGGATTAAATGATGATAAAAAAATGTTCAACTCTTCCAATACTTATATTGCCATCGAAATCGATGGAATTGCCTAGTTTTTAATCAAACCAATTGATTACCTGATCTAGCCGGGGACCCACCACAGTGCTTCGCATGCAGCGTGACTTAGTCCACAATACATTGTAGTCTACATTGCACTGTAGAGAACCTACCTTCATTTTATTAAATTATTTTTATATAATGGCTTCATTTAAAGTTTAAAATACGTAAGTATTAATGATCATGGTTCAATTCTGCTCTAAAGAGGAATATTCATTTTGAAAACGTCTCCTGTCTTATCAAAGAACCTCGTGTTGCTTTTACATGACAGGTTCTTCTGCTGTGGCGGTGAAAAAAAAGTTCTTTTTGATATCTTAAACATTCCAATACAAAGCTTATCTAAGACAGACACATAAAGTACATTTTTATAAAATTAAAAAAAAAAAAAACCGGCTTAGTCGTTTAGGAGTTCATAGGAAACTCTATCTCTCTAACACACTAAATGCTTTTTATATATAAGTAGAGACGAGTGTCAATTAATCAAGGCCAAAAGCCATTCGACGATAAATGTTAATAAGATGGACTGATTATCAGTCGAATGTTGAAGAATATTATGAGATGATTGAAAAAGCCTAAAGAAATGAACAAAGTTTGATTACGTGTAGTAGACAATAAGAGTCTGTTGTCATTTGATTTGAAGACGATAATGTTGTAATCTGCGAAGAAGCAGCACCTTGATAACGTGTTTATATATATATATATATATATATATATATAACCGTAAAAAATGAATAATTTATTCGTTTTCAAAGGATATGCAAATTATTTAACCTTCATAAATTCGACGCATATCCATGACTGAGTATATTATGAAGTTCGTTTTGATAAGTTTTAAATAGAAAAACTTTTAATATAAATGTCTGAGCGAAAAAAAAATACACAAAAATAAAAACGAAACTAAATATACGAAACAAAAAACAATCAACTTAATAGATATATAGATTTCTGTTACTTTGTTATTTATAGTTTCTTCATTATTTATTTGTTTCAAAGTTAAAAAAATTATTTTTATTTCATTTCAACAACTTTTATATTTGACTTGGTTAAATGACCAACTGGCCTATCTCCCCATGTTTTACAGGTACTCCGAAACGCATGAGAGCATGAAGACATTAGAATGGTTGGTTAGACATAACCTTTTTTTTTTTTTTAGATATCAACGCCCGAAAGCCACTCGTTAATCTGTGTCGGGTAGTCATTAGGATAATAGCATAGTAATCGTTAGTAGTAGAAATTTGGTATAGTTTGATTATTTAAGGAGACGCTCAGCAAGAAATTGTTTACGTTGGACTTGAAGACGACAATATTCTAGTCAGCTAGAAAGCAAACAAGCGGAATAGTGTTCCACGGGCGGGCAGTTCTAGGAAAGACGCTTTGTTCATGGAATCCACGTTTAATTTTAGGCACTGATAGAAAATGGGAGAAATTTTTGATATCAACATTACTTTCTAAGAAATCACTAGCTGGATAAAAGGAGATAAATATTAAGCGACTTCAAGCTAAAAATGTATATCTACGCATGCACAGAAGTTAGTCAATTTACTCCTGTAAAGATCAACTGTTTTTTTTTTCAATTTTGACCGCTTGGAAAAAAATAATCATAGTGTGCACTACGTTAAGTATATATTCATTTTCTTTTCCATTAAAAAATATTGTAATTTATTTTATACTTATTTTAAAGAAATATTCTGTAAATGAACATAGTTAATAAAAATAACCAGTTTTAAATTCATTGACCTGCATTTTCTGCCGATTAAGTTACATCGTTTACTGCGGACGACTTTAAAAACAGGAAGTTGCTTGGATCGGTAATTATGCGGTTACGCCAGAGGTCATTATCATCATATCGTAAGAATCCGACGATTCTGTTGCTAGCATTTGTTTCCCTGATATTTTTCAAGTCAGAATTCTTCCTGGAAAGATTGCTAACATTCTAAGTTTAAAGGACGTTTGTGAGACGAGCTGGGTTTGAACTTTGAACATCCAGGCCGCCAGTCCGTGTCGTTAACCACGAGACCATCATCATATCTCTACTAGATCATTACACACCAGATAGAAGTCGATTTTGAACTCTTTCAAGTTCCGAGTCTCGCCTTCCAAAATATACTAGTAGTAATAAATCTGATGACGTATGTGCTGGTAGTTCTAAATCTGATGACGTATGTGCTGGTAGTACTAAATCTGATGACGTATGTGCTGGTAGTACTAAATCTGATGACGTATGTGCTAGTAGTACTAAATCTGATGACGTATGTGCTGGTAGTACTAAATCTGATGACGTATGTGCTGGTAGTACTAAATCTGATGACGTATGTGCTGGTAGTACTAAATCTGATGACGTATGTGCTGGTAGTGCTAAATCTGATGACGTATGTGCTGGTAGTACTAAATCTGATGACGTATGTGCTGGTAGTACTAAATCTGATGACGTATGTGCTGGTAGTACTAAATCTGATGACGTATGTGCTGGTAGTGCTAAATCTGATGACGTATGTGCTGGTAGTACTAAATCTGATGACGTATATGCTGGTAGTGCTAAATCTGATGACGTATATGTTTGTAGTACTAAATCTGATGACGTATGTACTGGTAGTACTAAATCTGATGACGTATATGCTGGTAGTACTAAATCTGATGACGTATATGCTGGTAGTACTAAATCTGATGACGTATATGCTGGTAGTACTAAATCTGATGACGTAAATGGCTCTCATATTGTTAGAGGATGGCGTCGCTTTTAAATTCGCAGCTTAATTATTTTTCCTTATCAGATCTGGAACACTTTTTATCCCCTTATGTATCGAGTTCTGTTATTCTCGTCTCAACACCCAAGGCAAATACCGCGAAAAAATAATGAATTATTTCACTGTAGACAAGATAAAAAGGTTATCCATTTATAAATATTTAAAGTAAATGATGACCAAATAATAATAATGATAAAAAAAAAGAACCAGATGTGACTCGCCAGCCGCTGAGTTTTGGAGTAACCCGATTTGAAACCACCAGCTGTTTATATTATTGAGACAAGTTAAACAACAACTAATGAAAGGTTACTTCCGACAAACCAATTTACTGTCTCTCGTGGCGCACACAACATACACATGTAACATATGAACACAAACACACACACATATATTATTTCAAATTATAAAGTAATACAATATTTTTAATAGAGATTTTCAGAATTTGCTTAAACAATGTCCACTGCAGAAAGCACAGAAAATTATTTATAGAAATTAAGCTACACCGAGGCGTCCGCGCATCCTCAATTTAGCCTAATGATTCCCTGCTTATAGCTTAATTGCAATTAATATATTTCCACACTTCTCTCTCTCTCTCTCTTTCTCTCTCTCTCTCTCTCTCTCTATCTATATATATATATATATATATATATATATATATATATATATATATATATATATATATATATATATATATTCCAATTAGGGAGATATCCAAAAATGAAGAGTAATTGAATTTCAACAAAGGTCGTTGATAGTGCTCAATCTAAGAGAGCAAATTATATGTTATTTATATATATTTTTTATAGTCTAGACAGGTTTAATCTCTTGATTTATAAAATCGTTAATATTGCTCTCTGACACCTTCGTTCATAACGTGTAAACTTTCCCCACCCCTCCTTTCTCCAGCTCTCTCTCTCTCTCTCTCTCTTAGTGAATTCATACGCCCTCTATATATTTATGTTATACTTCCCCCTTTTTCACGCCCTCTAATATTTCCTCCAAAATATCTTTTTTTTTACCCCAGCTTCTTCAAATAAAATTTGATTTTGTAAGCAATGTTAAATTCATAAAATCTTTAACTTCGCTCCACGCCAGTCGTGGCTAAATTTATCTAACTTTTAAAATGGCCCTGGACCATTTTTAATTTTTGAATTTTTCTTACCCGATGAGATCTATTATGATCGAAATCGTCTACACATCGTAGCAAGATATGAATGTATTTACATAAAGAATAATTTATATATATATATATATATATAT
Organism: Euprymna scolopes; assembly: GCF_053919585.1. Classification (NCBI taxonomy): domain Eukaryota; kingdom Metazoa; phylum Mollusca; class Cephalopoda; order Sepiida; family Sepiolidae; genus Euprymna; species Euprymna scolopes. The sequence continues at coordinate 76,290,686 of NC_136511.1, read as the reverse complement.
ATATATATATATATATATATATATATATATATACATATATATGCATGTATATATATACACATATATATATGCATATATATATATATGTGCGTGTGTGTGTGCGCGTGCGTGATACGTGTGTGTGTGTGTGTGTGATATACATATGTGTGTGTAAGTGTTTGTTTGTGAGATAAAAATGCCCGATATGTTATAGAACGTGAAATATCGTGGAGACAGAATTTATTAAAAAGACAGCAAGTAAAAAATAAAAAGATAGGCAGAGAGAAAAAAAAAACAAAGCAAACAAACGAGAGATTGACTTATTTTTGAAGACATTCAGTGATAACAAAGAAACCAGTCAATTTCTCATTTGATTTTTTTCCTGTACTTAATAATGTTCCTTTTTATCTTTTTTCATATATATATATATATATATATATATGATTTTCAGAATGTGAGAGATTGTATATAATAAATTCCACAGCAAAACAACGTCGCAGCCCACAAGAGCCATGACAGTCAAAGAACCGGAAGTCCAAGACTCGAGTTTCGCCCTCATTTGGGCTCATCAGTTAAACACATCCGAACTCAGGATTCGAAGCCCGAGCCTCTTGCATGCAAGGCAAGCACTCTACCAACTGAGCAAACGCCCTGCACACAAGAATTTCTAATGAATGTCTAACTGATGAGCCCAAATGAGGGCGAAACTCGAGTCTTGGACTTCCGGTTCTTTGACTGTCATGGCTCTTGTGGGCTGCGACGTTGTTTGGCTATGGAATTATATATATATATATATATATATATATATATATATATGTATATATATATATATATATATATACACACATATATAAAAATATTCATATGCATATATATACGCATAGTTACAGATTATAAGCAATATTGTTTATTTTCGCGCCAACATACATATCCGAATAAATACAAGAATTCTTCTTCTACAACCGGTCGATAACACGCTGACAAGAAAAGCCTATCAACGTTTGGTACAAAAATACTTATATGAATACATAATCTATATCTACAATATATTTCTCTGAGTCCGCTCTAATTTTTCTCGGAAATTGCTGGGCCAATCTGGCTGAATTTTGTATGACCCTCTACTTACTTGGCCTTTTGGCCAAGATCAACGTGTAGTATCTGTCCTTCAGATGCGGCACTTCTATTTCTCGTTCTCTTTCAGTGGAGGAGAAATCCTTCACGACTGAGACAATTATAATTTTTGTACCTTTTCTCCACGTTAAAAAACAACCCTGGTGTCTAACTCTGTCCCGTGGGGAGGCATTGTAAATAGGTACTATGATAGGTTGCAGCGAACTAAGTGTTATGGTATCCGTTTGATGCACTATAAGGAATAAATACAGGTTAGTCACCACGATACCATATTTACACTAAAAGTTTTCTCTGAAATTACTGGCCGATCTAAATGAAAGTTTGTATGAACGTTTGCTATGAGAAGGCGCAGCGACCTAAATATGATATACATTTAGTTAACAGTTACTGATTAATGGAAATAAATAGGAGTTCGTCATTACAATATCGCATTTAATGTAGAGATTTTCTTGGAAACCACTTCTGCGATCTTGTTGAAATTTTTTATTTTTCTTATGATTACGTGCAGCGAACTATGCATTGTGGTATTTATTCGATCCGCAGACATGGATTAATAAGGATTAATAAGATTGATAAGATTTATATTTAATGCAAAATAAACACAAATTTAACTTTTAGCATAAAGCACTCATTCTATGTAAACTAGCTATAAATTTTTCTTATTTTAACGGACTAAAAGGTCTAGTATATATATATATATATATATATATATATATATATATATATATATATATATATATATATATATATATATATATATACTTCAGAAGAGTGAAACTAAAAATATCTACTGGTATGCAAATTCAAAGATTTTCGGTCTTACAAAATATTATTAGATGTAATATTTTATATAAGACAATCCCAGTTAAATAAAATTGCTCAATATACAATAGACATTGAGGCAGAAAAAGGATATTGTATTTTAAATCACAAATGAATGCTAAATCTTGAAATAGAAAATACTGGTAGTAAGGAGGCAAAGAAATCCAACGCGTCCAAGGCACTAAGTAAGAATCACATGCCAGCATATTTCCTTCGTTTCACTGCTGTGATGGCTGTGTAGTTCCAACGAGAGAAAAAAAAAATATATATAATAGTGTAGCCATCAACAATTGTAGGTTTTTCAGACTTTTTATCATTTTTAATATTTGAAAATATTTAAAAATATTTAAAAAATATTTTAAAATATTTTAAAATATTAAAAAATGATAAAAAGTCTGAAAAACATACTATTGTTGATGGCTACACTATTATATATATATATATATATATATATATATATATATATATAAATATATATATGGCTACATTATTTTATATATATATTTTATATGTATATATATATATATATAAAATCAAATGAAAATAAATTTTAAAACGTATTAAATAAAATAACAAAAACAAAAGACTATTTTAAAAAGTACATGAAAATGGATAAATAATGAACAAAAAGCAAAAGAAAGATGACTATTACCATATATATATATATATATATATATATATATATATATATATATATATATATATATTAGAATCATACGGTACTTCTATTCCTTTATGTGGCGCTTTGTACAATATAATTACGATGGTTGCATATATATATAAATTGAAGATTGAAAAAATAGGTATGTAAATGGATACGTTTGGAAGGCTAAAAGCAACGCATGTTTTCTGTAAATAAACACATTTATTGATTTATATCAGATATATTTCGATGTTATATATCCTTATCAATGAAAAGTCTGTTTTTTTTTTTAAATCTTTCTCCGCATGGTGGGATTTTGCGAGCGAGAATGTGTCAATCTGTGGGCTTGGGTGACGGTACGATTTTTGAAAATAGAAAATAGTCATCAGCTGAGGTATCGCGTTAGCTGCGCAAATTAAAATAATGATAATTTTTTATTTGCACTTTAAGTGTTGTATATTATTTGAACATTGAAAAAAAAACGTATATAAATGGATACGTTTGGAAGGTTAAACAACTTTTTTTTAAACAAACAGATATATTTCGATGTTATACATTCTTACTAATAACGAGTTAATATCTATATATATATATATATATATACACACACACACATATATATATGTATATAATTATTTCCATTATTTATTTATATCTATCTACGTTCATATTTTTCATATATTTTTGTAAGTTACTTTCATTAAAAGCGTCCCAAAATAGATACCAACAACAATATGAGCAAACTCAAGCAGGTGTACACATCAAAAATATAGTTGAGCAAATATTGATTTCATAAAATAATACGTATCGATTAAAAAAGAGAACATTTTATTGGTAAATATATATTACAACACCTGCTAAAACATACCTATTGAAACTTCTTTGCTCATAATCGTTTTCTCGACGCGTAGTTATGTTGGATGTAGAATGTACTCTAGTGAAAATTGGGTTGTCACAAAGAAAAAAAAAAATTAAAAACTGAAACGGCTTTATCGTCGCCCAGGCAAGCAACGCCGGCAGGTACAGCTAGTGTAAATCTTCTTCTTCTTCTTCTTCTTCTTCTTCTTCTTCTTCTTCTTCTTATTATTATTATTATTATTATTATTATTATTATTATTATTATTCTTATTATTATTATTATTATTATTATTATTCTTATTATTATTATTATTAGCTGATTGGCGATGGAGCAACGTATAGTTATATTGGCAGAAGCTTCTCTAGAGATCTAGAATTAAAATTCAACTTATATCTGATGAGACAACGTACAGAAAGATACATTTTTCACCCGGAGTATTTAAAGTTAAATAGACATAGTCAAACCGCTAGGGTAAGTTTTGGGTTAGGTTAGCCTTAGGATAAAAACAAAAGTTCGTTTCTATCTGGTTCCGAAGCTGTACAGGCATTTTTTCAGCGTGGCTATCAAGATTTTCGGTGTACAACTTGACGTGCTCTTGCTTCTGAAATGGTGTCATCAACCTAGGAAGCCATCATGCAAATGGTAAGGAATGATACTTTCCACAGACTCTGTACTAACATTGACATATTGGGCTAGTTGGCGAATAGATACTCGTTGATCTTCCAAAATGGCAGCCTCAACTTGACTGGTAGATGCATCATCAGTAACAGAAGAGGAACAACAAAGCCATGAAGCTGTTTACACCGATTTTCAGTCATGTTTGAATTCTTGATCCGTCTTAGAAGGACATATGATGGGTACATCTTTGCCATGCGCTTCTTTCATTTCATCAAAGGTTTCTTGTAAAGTGCGTCCTTTCAAATACAAAAACCGGATCACTGCGTGAGACTCAACAGGCTTCATATCACACCTAACTCACTTCAAGCACCTGTAGATCATAAGCCACAATTAGTTCAGGGCTGTAATTTACCGCTTAATCCGTAGAGATAAAAATCATTGAACATGCAAACTTTCGGCTAGATCAGACATCTGGATATATGTCAGGAGCGTTTCTTGCTGAACGCCTCTTGTAAAAGAAGAAACGCCCCAACAATTAAAAAAAAGGAGACGGCGTAGGATTGATACAGAACACACGAAAAGAAATCACGGCTACGAAAAAGGAGGTTACAAGAAAAACTAGACTGCACGACGCAAAAAAAGGAGAATCGCGCAGGACAAAGGACAGTCAACAGCAAAGAGAATTCAGAAAAAAAAAATGTACGCAACATGCTTAGATTAAGGGCACATACGGTGCTTGTTGTTTATGAGTAAAAACATGAGGAGTGAATTAAGTAAAGGACAATGTAACAGATGGTGTATTATTAATTGAGAAAATAAATATTTTTTAAACTAATAATATAAATATAACTAATAATATAAACTTATATTATAACTAATTATAAGTAAGCATGAAAATTGCCGTCAACTGTTGAATAGGTGCGCGATATCTTATTGAAGATGTGGACTTTTTTGCTGTGATTTCATATTCAAGAATGTCTCGTGCCAGGGTTATGCATAAGAGAAAGAAAGAATCCTCGGATCAGGTTATGTTAGATTATACAACTACCCGCGTGTCCCTTATCGGTGCACATTCAATTGAAGTGCTTCTAAAAAAATTGGAGAAGGGGGGGGGCATTTGCGGCGATGAGAAAAGGGATGGAGCTTGGCTCACAATGAGGACTTTTTTTTTTTTTTAGACCCAGTCCAATTAGAATCTAATCTAAATCTTTTAATTAAGATAATATTTCCCTCATAGAAGCTTAATATATAGAAACGAATAAAAATGATTATAAAATAGAAATTGACTTCCGTACGTAAACGCATAAAGTGTTATTCTTTTCGGTAGAAACGTTTTTCCAGAATTTCGAAAGAAAGAAAAAAATAAAAAATAAAAAAATAAACAAACAAAAACGCGTGCACGTGATTTCTCTTGCCGGCCGAATTCCTGTGAATCTCTGAATAGAATGTTTTGCTTGTCTCAAAAATGCAACACAGAACTGCTTCTCTAGAAGTCACGGCGTGAGAGAAGTGATAAAAAAGATGATTCTCGTGGGTGGAGACGCGGGAGGACAACGATCTATTGAACTCGTGTTGCGAGATCAGCTAATGCACCGAAACTAGAAAACACACCTTTCCTTTCGAATAATAATAATAATAATAATAATAATAATAATAATAATAACAACAACAACAACAACAACAACAATAATAATAATAATAATAATAATAATAATAATAATTCTGATTTCGTTTATCAACGTCCCTCTTGAAAGGGGTGGGATTAATTTCCAGAGGATTTCCCTTAATCCCGGCTTCAAACCAGGAGCTTCAAAGATCAAGGGTTTTCCTAAGGATGTTGGTGGTACCTATAATTGCAGAGGTCTGAAGGCCGCCTAAAACATCGGGGATTTGTAGTTTTTTCAATTGTCCTTCCAAACGACTTGATACTGCTCCTAGTGTACCAACTACGACCGGGATTATTTGTGTTTTAACCCCGTGTATACGCCTTATCTCAAAGGTCAATGGAGCATAATTGCTCCACTTCTCATTCTCCTTCTCTCTCACATTCTTGTCCCAGGGTACTGAAAAGTCTACAATCTGTCAGTTTTTTGAGACCTTGTCAATGACGACCAAATCCGGACGATTATGTTCCAGTTGCTTGGTCGTTATGACACTTTTGTCCCACCATACCTCTACCTTGCAATCCTCACTTGTTCTTACTTCATCAGGCACCTCCTCGAACCATTTTCCAGCACACTTCATCCCAACCCTTCCAATATATCCGGAGTCCCATGCGATCGTGTCTTTTGCGGTACTCTCTCTGGGCCAGTCTACTACACCCCGCTGCAAGGTGTGCAATTGACTCTGAGGTTTTACCACAAATCCGGCATTCTGCAGCAACTTCCTCTCCTAGAACCACTTTTTTGAACAATCGTGTTCCTAATGCCTGTTCTTGTGCTAATAATAATAATAATAATAATAATAATAATAATAATAATAATAATAATAATAATAATCTGTGAAAATCACCAAGAAACAGGCACCACACCAAATAACGAGGGGCATTGAGGATGGAAAGACCGAAGAGAAAGCACTAGCCAGACCTCCCCTGGGTGAGTTCAAAGAGGACTGGGACCTTGGGGAGGCTTACTGCCACCCAAATTGCAGTGAAGACCAATGGTCGCTGCCAACGAGAAATCAATGGTAAATAGCTGTTGCGAGAATACAAGTTCTTTTGCAAAGGCTATCAAAATAGGTGGAGAGTACTGTAAATTTGGGGAGTCTTGTTGTCACTCAGACTCCAGGAAACACCACAATTGTTCTCAAAGAGTAATCTTTGATGATGATAGCTTGTATGACTGCTCCTAGTGAGTAAATAATAATAATAATAATAATAATAATAATAATAATAATAATAATAATAATAATAATTTATTTTTATTTCGGACTAATATTCTCACCTTTATTAGTTGTTGTTTTCATCTTTATTGGTTGTTGTTTTTTTCACGACGTTTCGGCCAATTACTCCTCTGGCCTTCTGTCAGGTGGTAACCGCGACGGATACCAATTGGTACGGACCCGACTATGGAAGATCAGATAATAAATAAACATGGATTTATAAGATCAAAGAATCCAACCTTGATCGCCCGTCGGGGCCCGTGGCGCAGTTGATAGAGACGTTGAATCTCTACGGTTCCAGATGGACATTGTCTGAAGATAGCAGTTTCCATCCTACCCAAAGCGTGCCAGAGGTTTACTTGGCCAAAACGTGAGGAGACGACAACAACTACGAATGGCAGTGATTGCTGAGAATGCAGTTCCTATCCGTCATGGTTACCACGAAACGAAGGCCAGACGAATAGTTGGCCGAAACGTCGTGAAAAACAACAACCAATAAAGATGAAAACAACAACTAATAAAGATGAGAATAATTGTCCGAAATAAAAATAAATTAATATATATATAATGCTCATCTCAAAAAAAAAAAAAATGAATTCCAATTAAGGAATAATATATATGAAAATAATAATTATAATATTAAAGAAATCATAATATTTAAAAATAATAATCATGATAATAATAATAGTAATAACAACAATAATAAGAGAATAAAATAATAATGATAATAATAATAATAATAAACAATAAATATATAAAATAATAATAATATTAATAATATCATTGAAATAATAAAAATAAAAACATAGATAATAACAATTAAAATAATAAAAAATAATAACGACAATAACATTAAAATATAAACAATCATAAAAGCAATAAAATAATGAAAACAATAATAAAAAATAATAGTAATACTAATAGAAATAATAACAATTATAATAAGCATATTAACAATAAAAAACTAAAATAATTATAATAAAAATTAAAAAATATAATAGTTATAATAATAAATACTACTACTAATAATACTACTACTGATATTAATAAAAGTAATATTCATAATAATAAAAATAATAATTAAATATCATAATAGTAGAAAGAATAACAGCAATAGTAATAATAATATGAAGAAGTAATACTACTACTAATAATATGATGTCTCCCTTACCGTATACACTTACTTTCGATTGGCTGAACTCTAAGCATTCCTACAGTCTAGATTGACAGTATCTGCCTCAAAACCGAACGCTCATTTGCATATATATATATAAAAATATGTAAAAGAATCTATATATTAATAGGATAGCGTGTGTGTTATTTATTTATTTTCTGTGGCACGCGTACATCAGAGTGACTGTCATTTAATTGTTATGGACTTCCGTTCTTTGTTATTAATAAATACTTTTACCAAGAATTCTTTATAAGTTTTGGTTTCGGTTTCGATTATAGCTGATGGCACTCCAGTAATCTAGTCTTTTTATAAATAATTTTTTATCAAGAATTCTTCATAAGTTTTGGTTTTGGTTTCGATTAAAGCTGAAAGAACTCAAGTTATATATATATATAATTTTGGTTTCCGTTTCAATTTAAGTTGATGCACCGAAGTCATATGGATATGTTGTTTTTTTTTTAAATCGCAACTTTATAATATATAAAACTCGATAGAACTCTATATAATATATACGAAATCTGCAAGAATAAAAAATATTTAAGCGTACTTTACGACCGGGCTACGCTAGGCGGCCTTGCTAGCTTACATAAATACTTTCGAAGTTTTAACAAAATAGCTACAATAATATCAGAGCGTTTCCATTTACGCTGAACATCTATGGAATGCCAACATCAATTTATTACATATGAATGAATCTCTTGTGGAATTTCCACAGATCCCGCTAATACTTATTAACAAATTATTTAATTGTGCCAAAACTCTGCCGGTCAGTCAGCAAAAAAAGAAAAGAAAAACGTTTACTTTTTACAAAGATTTTAGCGAAAAAAAAATTAAAAATTAAAAAACACAACAAAACAAAATATACAACAACAACAACAACAGCAACAACAACAACAACAACAGCAACAACAACAACAAAACCCCAGTCTTTCTTATTAAAAGCCGTGGCTTATACTTTACAAAAAATCTAGGTTGCTCGAATGATATATACACTTAAAATATATAGATCAAACGAATTGTAAAAAAGAAAACAAAGAAAAAACAGCAAGAGAAATTATCGTGCTTTGTCCTACATGTGCCGTGCCTTATTTTGTCGTACATAAATAATAAACGATTAATATTCTAGTAAAATAAATATTTAAAACAAACAAACAAAAAAAAAACGCAATGGCTAATCACCGTATGGCAGCAACGTGGGATCGCAAAGTGAATAGGTCAATATCTATGTCAACTCGTTCGACGCTTACAATCAGCAAGAACGACCCCTGGCGGCAAGAACTCTGATTACCGACCTAATTAGTGTGTGAAAAAAAAGTTTATTTTTCTAAAGTGTTAAATGAAACAAACAATTTCTTGTCAGTGTTGTCTTCTTCTTTGGCTTTGGTATTAATCTTATCGCTTACCGCAATCTGTTTGGAGTATCCTAAACAAGGACCATATTGTGAATCCAGAATTGTTGCTCTTGCTTCTTCTTCTTCTTCTTCTTCTTCTTCTTCTTCTTCTTCTTCATTTTTGACCCTTCTCTATTTTCCTTTTCATTATCCCCTTCCTTTTTATCACCCCTTCTCACCCTTCTTTTTCGATATCTTACGTCTTCTCTCCCCTTATTACCTCTTCTTCTTCTTCTTCTTCTTCTTCTTCTTCTTCTTCTTCTTCTTCTTCTTCTTCTTCTTCTTCTTTCCCTTTTTTCTTTTGTTCGCCCTTTCATCATATTCAGCTTTCTTTTCTCTTTTCTCCTTATTCTCCATTTTCTCTCATCTACCACTCTCATTGTATCTTCTGTCCCTTACCTTCTTGTTCGCTTTCTTCTTCTTTTTTCTTTCTTTCCTTCTTCTTCATTCTGCTTGTTTTCTTTTCTCAACCTTTTCTATTTTCCTTTTTAGTTTCCTCCACGTTATCCTTCTTTTTTTTTCTAATTTGGTATTTCTTCTTCTCCATCATCATCATCATCATCATCATCATCATCATCATCATCATCATCATCATCATCATCATCTTAATACTTATTATTATTATTATTATTATTATTATTATTATTATTATTATTATTATTATTTCACGGTATGATTAGAGAAACATAAAATACTGAACGTAGGCGGACTATTCTGCAAGTGTGTTCCCCGACCTCCCGAAATAAAGAATTTCACACATTTTTGGTTAAAAGGTCTACTACATGCGAAATTATTGGCCTCAAAAAGAAATTGCACAAAGAGAAAACCACGAGGGAACATAAGGGAGACAGAGAGAGAGAGAGAGAGAGAGAGAGAGAGAGAGAGAGAGAGAGAGAGAGAGAGAGGGGTGGAGGGGGGATAGTACAGAAGGAAGCATCAAAGGCACGGTGCAACGGTGATATTGAAACTGCTACTTTAAGTTGTTGAACTGGAACGATGTTATACAATTAAGTCACGTGACCAAAACGATAAGTTAAGTATATCATTTAAGCCTCTTACTTATCTTTGCGCATTTTTCTTGTCGTTTCTGTTTTGTATATACTAAGCATTGCTGAAATGAAAATACTTACCCGCGAAATAGACAGTCAGATAAGGGTGGATTTTGGTAGAGAAAAGATTTTAGCAATAATCTGGAAAACTCCTTTCATTTAAAATTTTTAGTCTCCTTTACATGTTATATATATATATATATATATATATATATATATATATATATATATATATATACTAGCATTTCAGCCTGGCGTTGCCCGGGTGTTTGGATGTGTATGCTGAGCAAAAAACAAAAACAAAAAAAAAACTAAACAAAAAAAATGGTTAATTTTTTAAAATTTGACCCCTATTATACCCCTTAACCTTTATTGTCTTGAGCTCAAATCGAGTTATTAAGTTAGATCCATTTCCAAGGAACCTATATCTAAAATTTCAAGTGTTTGGACCCCAAATTGTCAGAGGAGTTTGGTAGAGTTCTCAAAGGTCTTATCGTTGAACTTTGACCCCTTAATCGCAAAATTTCTGGCCAAAATCCGACCAGATAGATTTTGCTAAATTTCAGTAACCTGTATATCAAATTTCGAGTCTGTAGACTGAAAATTGACAGAGTTATTGCGAAGGAAACTGTACACAGACACACAGACAGACACACATACACGTTCACTTTTATAGATATACTAGCATGGGTGTCCGGCGTTGCTCGGGCGTTTGGAGGTGTATGCTGAGCAAAAAAAAAAAAAAAAGGTCAATTTTTTAACTTTCACTCCTATTATGATCCCTTAAAATTTATTTTTTTTGGCTTAACTTAATTTATTAAGTTAGATCCATGTTCAAGGAACCTATATCTAAAATTTCAAGTGTTTAGACCCAAAATTGTCAGATGAGTTTGGTAGAGTTCTCAAAGGTCAAATCGTTGAACTTTGACCCCTAAATCGCCAAATTTCTTGCCGAAAACCGATCACATCGATTTTCCCAAATCTCAGTACCCTGTATATCAAATTTCGAGTCTGTATACTTAAAATTGACAGAGGTATTGCGTAGGGAAATGTACACACACAGACGTACAGATACACCGATACGCAGATATACAGACAGACAGACACTTTCACTTTTATATATATATATATATATTTGGTTACTGTTTTTTGGGGAAAGAATTCCAACAAAGTGCTCGATCACAAAGAAAAACTTTTTCGATATAAGAGTTTAATATTTATTTATTTAATAGTACAGAAGTTCAGAAAAACATTGGTACCGTCGGTATATATATATATATATATATATATATATATATATATATATATATATATATATATATATATATATACATGTGTATATATAGTTATGTCATCTAGGAATATATCTTTAACAAAGCAAAACTTATCAAGATAAGAAAAGCTCAACAACATTAATAGGAGCAAACAAATATATCAAATGAAAGATAAGGAATAAAACTCATATAACTTTATTATATCATCGGAACAATAAGGAAAAACTAGGTTTACTCTATATTTGCGTTATTGTATAACTCTGATTCTTCTCTTTTGAAGAGAAGCAGGTAGCTTCGAAATGTCGTAAGCTAAAGAGGTTTTGTTTTTCTTAATTTTCACCCTTTAATTTTCCTTATTGTTTTGATGATATGATAAAGTTGTATATAACTTTTATTCCACATGTTTAATTCAATATATATATATATATATATATATATATATATATATATATATATATATATATATATATATATATATATATATATATATATAAGAGATGGTCACTATTAAGTTAGACAAAAGGTCGGATTTTAATGTGAGGAAATCTACTCCCCAAGAAAAGAGCACCCCGGTTTAGGACAAAAATGAAATGATGCTAATGTTTTAAAATCAGGGTCAGGAAAATGCAAAGAAAATTCTATATATGCATTAATGATTTTTCTGCCATTTTGTTTAAATATTATCAAATGATGAATCATTTCCATCTAAAGTACATTTAGTATTGTGCATATAAAATTGAGAAAAGCACGATTGCAACGTGCTAACAATTTGTGAATCAAAATTAAGCAAAAGAAAACGGCCATCGAATTTGACTTGATGTCGTGTTTATCTAAAAACGAAAGTTGAGCTTTAACTCGAAATTATTCCTCATATGTTAATATTCATTAACAATAGTATAAGTTGATGATATTTAGCAAAATCAACAACATAAAACTATTTTTAATTTTAAAATTGTTATACTAACGTGTTCTTTAAACGCGAACTTTAAAGAGTATTGGGATAAATTTCTACTTCATTCTCATTGGACAGAAAAGTTTAGTGTCAGAATAGATAGTATACTTTTCTCCTAGCCAACATTTTAAGGAATTTCACTTCGTGTCAATAACAGTAAGAGCATATTTACTACTACTACTACTACTACTACTACTACTACTACTACTACTACTACTACTAAAAAAGGCGTTTATCAAGCGCAAGATTAAATTCTATCAAACTTCCACCTATTTTTAACATTGCTATTGTGATACTCTTACCGTTATCCCCCTCCTAGGTGTTAGGAAAAACAAAGAAAGAAAAAATATAACGACAACGAAAAACATAAACAAAAAGGAAATAAGCAGTAGAACAAAGGCATATGGAGTGGGATAGCTTGAAAGACGATGGAGAGGAAGTTTTTCATTATGATACACAAACCTAATTGAAATAGGATTGTTAATCAAGGTGTGGCGGTGACTGGAACAAAAGATCGGAGATAGTGTTCGATAGATTTAAAGTTAGTTTATGGACAGTTTTATGAGTGGCAGTAAGTTTTGGTAGGCTATACGACAGTTAGGATAGTTTATAGACAGTATTGAGTTTGTGACAGTTGATAACAGTTTGCAGTAGGACACAGTAGGTGGTGGCTCGGAGCAGATCGAGATGAGCTAACATCAACCGTAGAAGTAGAATATGGCGGAGTTTGTGCTTTGTGTGTTTGGGGTTGTTTTATTTAAAACTTGGTTGCTAATGGATTCCTCAACCCCCCCCCCCCAGCAATCACCAATTGAGAGACGACGATAAGTCAGAATATAGAATAAGAAAGAAGTCCATGGCATAAAAGAGCGTTAGGGTTCGCGAATGTGGGGGAAGCAGGTGATTTCACATTGTTTTACTTAAAAACTTGTATTACTTAAAGAATATATGTAAACGGCTATATGACAGTCTGTCTGTCGGTCTATCTGTCCCCATATTTTCAAACTTTATCTCCTCCGAAACTAAAAGTTACAGAGGCGGGCTAAGGGCCTCAAATGATTGAATTTTTATGGGCCGTTATGTTATGGGTCTTTTTTTATGGTTAAAATTGTTTCTAAGGTGGCAAAAATAGGTCAAAATTGAAAGAAAATTGTTAAACATTTTGTCATCTTAGTTTATTTTAAATTTTTAATCGGCTTATATGTGTGTCACGTTTGTATAGTGGTAACCTCATCAGCTTTGAATGCTACAATTTCGATTCTAGCTGATGGTACCTAATTATTTTTTTTCACTTTTGAAATCACGACTCTATAATAATATATTCGAAATCTGGACAAATTAAAATATCATATTTAAGCATATTATACGACTGTGTAACCCCCCTCTCTAGTAAAATACATAATTTATTGAATACTGCTAGCGGTATGCGTGTCTCGGTGTAGCTCGAGAAAATCGAGGAAACCAAACATCGCATCGTTTAAAGGTAAATTGATCAGCAAGGCCCGGAAAGACTTTTTACACCCAAAATGCTGAGCATTTATCTACTTTATGGGGGAAGGTGTCCATAGTATCATATTACTTGCTCGCGCTATTTTATTGCAAAAAAGAAATTAATTACTCAAAAGTGTGCTCAATGGCTTGTGCCTTTTGATGTCTTGATTCTTTGTAAGGTTACATTGTATAAGCTTCATATTACACCTGGAGGGAATGAACAAAAGCACATCTTTGGAAAACTGCGATCAAACGCTTATCTGTCCAAATTCGATTTCGGAACAATTAATTTTAAAATGGGTTAAGTTGGATTTGTTTATACTTAACATAGCAGATTAATCACATCTTTGCAAATCGGACGATTTAATTAAAAAAAAATGATGTGTGACAAGGGGGTAACGTACGTATGTACATAAGTACATAGGAGTAGCATTTTCCAGTTATAGTAGTAGTAGTAGTAGTAGTAGTGTTCAGTATTATGTGTTTGCTTTCTGTGCGTTGTTCACCAATAGAATGTGTCGTTACTCAGCTGGAAAACGGAACTTCCTTCTTTCAAAACTATGGCTTATTATTCTTTATGCATTCTACAGACAAGGCATTATTTCATAGTTGTTTTTTTACTAGTGGATGGTTACCTCTTATCAAGGCCCACAAGCCACTCGAGATCAAAGGTCATTGAATATCAGGTGACCGGTGAGACAACACGATGATGTTCGGTAATGCTGGGGCTTTTGTAGATTCGATTATTTAAGAGCACGACTCAACAATAATTTGTTTAAATTAGACTTGACAACCAACATGTTATAGTCAGTCGGGAAACAGTCCGACGGATAGTTATAGGAAAAAAATGATTGTTCATAGAATTTGCGTTTGATTATAGTCACAGATAGAGGATAAGGGAAATTGTTGTTAATGGTTGTAGCTAGACGAGTGTATATGGGAATGTTCTGCACGGGGGTAACCATGGATGGAGATTCAGTCAAGCACCTGAAATGAAAATAACGATAGAGCTTGTTTTTAATTCAGACAGTGACTCCAGTAGAAATCTAAGTGAAGCTTATTGTTTAACTAGCTGGCATCCCGATCGTACAGTACGCTTAAACATCGTATTTTAATTAATGCAGATTGCGTATGTATTATTATGGAATTAATTCTCTATTGATTACTACATATTACGATAGATTAATTTGCTCAGTAGACTAATGCGCAAATAAATACATAAATAAAAATAATGATAATGTCTTTAATCAAATTCCATTTGTGTTTGTTTACAATATCTCTTCAGCTGATATTTGGGCTTGACGATGAATGCCCTGGAAATGTCTTTTCTGATTAATGCTTAGTTCTAAAACATGCAAACGAAGAAAAGATTTGCAGCGATTTTAAATTGTGATTCTTCTTTTATCGTAAATTAAACTCATTAATAAAAAAAAAATAAAATAAAATAATACACCTAGGCTTAAACAGGGGATCATTCGATCTGTAGTCGAATGTTCTACTACTAATCTATATATCCAGATTATAATGAATCTGTTTTATTTTTTTAAGAATAAATGATTTGCTATGATTTTATTATCTCCTGTAATGTAAAATATTCCTCAGTGAAAATTAATCTTTTTATCTATAAGAGAGAAAAGCTACTTTTAAAATCGGATTTTTTCGATATTCGATAAGTACCGGATGAATTTGTGTACAAAACATATCTAAGAACACTACCAGACATATAAATGAGCTTTGAGTGAAATTTGCAAAAGATAGGCTCAGCCGTTTCTTAACATATGAAGAAGGAACTCACACACACACACAAAGTGATTTTATATATAATACTAGAGATAGAGATACTAGCCGTATCAAACTAGTGCACGTGCAAAACGAAAAATAAAACGATATTATACTGACCTTTAAAACAGAATACAGGAATTACGTCAATATTTGCTTTTCTTTTTTCGAAAGTAAAGTTAGACACATTTGCCAAGTTATGATAAGGGAAAATCCAACTTCCCAAAAAGGATTTAGGACAGAAATAAAAATTACCAGCCCTGAAGGATTCCTCCTCTTATAGACCGGGGACAGAATAGATACTACACACTGATTCAATTTTGAAGGCTAAGAACGTAGTGTTGCAGCTTTCATGCCTTGTCCACCCCCACTCAAAAATAAACACAAAAATAACCACGGATTATGAAAGTCAAGAAAAAAAATTATGAATGAGATTAATAGCTTCTCAGAAAAAAACAATGTTCGATTGTCAAACGTGAGAATACGGTAACAATTCTGTGGATAAGCTCTGAAACAAATATATGGCCACAGCTTTTGTAAGAAGGACCGCGACGATTGCATATAATATTTTAGAGCAATCTTACTGGGTGAGAAAAAATGGTATATCATACAGCACAAAAATTCTACTTGTTCAGAAACGAAGCAGATTGTTACGTTTGCGAGAGAAAAAAAAGTGCTTAGCGGGAACTTATCGGGGTGAGGAGTTCGAGTAGCAGGTTGCACGTGTGTGTCCTTCAATTCTTGCTCTTTTCGTGGGGGAAGTAAAATCTTTTCTGCTCAGGTTTTTGTTACAATGCAAGCGGGGATTCGAAAATGAATGATAGTTAACTTTTAACTGACATCTAGAGCTCTTTCGTAAAGTGGTCAACAAGTTCAAAGTCACTGTAATGAAGAAGTGGGACGGCTTTCAATGACTGCCGTCGAGGGTTTTGTCACCGAGGTTTAGTCATTGTCCTGTTGGGTTCACAAAAGAGGCCTGGTAAAAATGAGCAAGGGGTTTTCATACGATGGCTCACGTGACCCCTAATGGGGTAGGGGTTGAAATTCTTATTAGTGAATCCATGCAGGCCTAAAGTGAGAAGGCAACAAATAATCAGCGAGAGAGGGGAACCTAAATAAATTCCAATAAGAAGGAAAAATAAGTAATTAGAATCGGGTTCTTTCTTTTTTTCAATTACTTAACAGATTGGACGATGATATCTGTTCTGTCAATTTTTGTTCCGCCTTGGATCAGAGACTAGTCAACATAATACGCCTTAAGTGCGCAATAATAATTATAAAACGATATCAGTATATGGTGCTTGTCAAGAATTCCGTATATATCAAAACAAAACCATGTGCTTGGTAAACATTTGCTCAATCTCTCTCTCTCTCTCTCTTTCTCTCTCTCTCTCTCTCTCTTTCTCTCTCTCTCTCTCTCTCTCTCTATATATATATATATATATAAAGAAAAACTTGCATGTTGCATGCACCCATTACGGAAAGAAAATATCGTATTCCAAAAATCACGTCATTTGCTCAAATAGTTTTATTTTGATAAATAAAATCAAATTTTAGCAACAAGCAGCAAATATTTCGCGACACCATTTTGAAAAAAAAAAGCTGAAGAAATAAAGGTATGGATTCCACCACTTAAAACCGTTTAGAAAACAATTCTTAAGACGTGGAGGGGGACACTAGATTTTAGAAATCAATTCTTAACATGGGGAGGGGGACATTCACTAAGAAATTATTGTAACTACTTGATCATGTAACTACTTGATCAATTTATGTAATTTTTCGAATATGCTATTTTCTTTCCATCAACTGAAAACGTTGTGCAAAGAACATTAATATGAGAACAGTAGTCAGAAAAAAAAAAACAAATAATCTAAATTAAGCTTTTCTCAAAGGGAGAAGGCAAAACCTGGGAGGATGGACTTCCTAGAACTGCACAGGAAGAGCAACACATCGTAGTCAACAAGGAAAAGGCCGTTTTAGAAATAGCTTAGACTCTGTTGGCTTTGGTGCCGAGCAAAAAGAAATAAAGTTGAGGGAAGTTAACGTCTTACGTTTTGCGTGTAATTAATTGTCAATTTATATTCTTATCTGAGTTCTGTTTTCCCTGAGACGCGTTTTTTTTTTGTCATCGTCTCCCCACAAAGAAAAAATGTTGAAGCAAAAAAAACAAAAAAAAAAAGGGGGGGGGGAGATTAAAAAAAAAGGGGCAGATTTGGTGCAAGTAAATCACCAAAAGGAGTATTTCATCAAGTTTGATTCGCGTGAGCCTACACGGAGCCAGACGCTGTCAGCAATAATTAAGTCCCTTAAAATACTCTACGTGTTTCTCCCTTGTTTGCGGCGTTAGATCAGAAACACTATTATTTAGCTATTTCTTTATTTTAAGTTTGTTTTTGTGAGTATTCACGTTCTCTTTCTCTTACGCGTCGGATAAGTGTGGCACAAGGCCGGAAGGTGAGCAAAAAAGCGGTCAGTGCACCAGAAGCGGTGAAATAGATGGGCAGTCTAGCTTGGCTAAAATAGTCCGAGCAGCATTCCCCAGTAGAAACACATGAGAGGATCAACAATAAACCCCCCAACAATTTATTTCTCATAACTTCTCGTCTGTGTTAATTTTAGTCAAAATTGGACTTCATTCTTTAATTTTTATCAATTATCGATGCTTAATAATTATCGCAGGCATTCCGATAAAAAAATCTACGTAAGAACATTCCCAGACAAGTCACTTTTATTTGCGTATAATAGAAAAATCGTCCCAGCCGTTTCGTAGTCCATTAGGAACGTACTTACTGACACGTATAGACAAAATGTTTTTTTTTATATGATAGTAAATAGATAGATACGTTTAATATATTATATATACTAATCTGTAATATAAATGTCACCTGTCTGTTTAAATATATGTATGTATCGACGGAGGCGACGGATTTTCACGAGATCAGTATCATTTTAAAGCTTGACCCTTTGGACGACAAATATCAAAAAATTAGCCAAAAGCATCAATTTGTTCACCCTCAACTGGGCACTTTTCTATAGGGAGGGGCCGAATTTTTCGCCGATATTTTCGAACGGCATCGCCTCTTTTCGATTGTCTAGCCTTAATTTAAACCTACGTCACTTCCGGTTTGGCGATAGGCGCCTCACGTTTTTTTTTATTCACTTTCCTTTCCTTTCCTCCGCGGTACGGATTCGAGCCTGCCTGCCTACTACCATTTTTTTTTTGCACTCGCAATTTTCCTTCTTTTTTGTTTGCTCAACCAACACTCTTACACAGACCCCCACTTTGTTTTCCGCCTTCGTGTCACAGGTTCGCCTACTACAACTTTTTTTTTTGCTCAATACACCTTCAAACACCCGGGCAACGCCGGGCACCCAGGCTAGTATAATATAATATAATATAATAATTTAATATATATATATATATATATATATATATATATATATATATATATATATATATATATATATATATAATAGCAAATAGATTGATACATCTAAAATGCTTAGCACTGTATAAATAACCGTTACCGTTTTCAGTGTCGATTTATTCTATATTCTGAGTAAGTTGCACTGGCCATTTCATCTCAAGATTTTAGAAACCATTACATTAACTCTTTCAGACCCATTCAGAAACCAAAAGAAAACTTCCTTGGACTTTATGTGACTTCTATTTAATTCTTTCTCTTCTCGAAACCCTTAGTTAACCTTTCAGTCTTTCTCTCAGTATACCATTTAAAAAATTTTCTTTATATAGTCATAAGTAAATTTTATATACATTAATATATATATATATATATATATATATATATACACATACATATATATATATATAGTAAGTTATAAAATGTATATGGCAATTAAGCTACACTGAATATTCCGCATTTCCTCCATTCTATGACTCTTCAGGCTTATGCGCGAATTCTGTGGTTGTTTGCCGTTTTTATATGCGCATCTTCTATTGAAATTTTAGTTAGCCAATCAGCTTTCTAGTATCTACCGTATCTTCAATAGAAGATGCGCATATAAAAACGATAAACAACCACAGAATTCGCGCATAAGCCTGAAGAATCATAGAGTGGACGAAACGCGGAATATTCAGTGTAGCTTAATCGCCATATACATTTTATAACTTACTAACTAGCTCTACCTACGCATTGAGCACTTTTGAAGTAATAAAGTTTACGCATAAATCTATACTTTCGTATATTAATTTTATGTGAGTAAATTAAGTAGTTATATATATATATATATATATATATATATATATATATATATATATATATAAAAGTGAGCGTGTCTGTGTATCTGTGCGTCTGTGTACATTTCCCTACGCAATAACTCTGTCCACTTTTAGTCTAAAGACCGGGCCGAAATGCTAGTATATCTATAAAAGTGAACGTGTCTGTATATCTGTCTGTCTGTGTATCTGTGTGTCTGTCTGTGTGTGTACATTTCCCTACGCAATAACTCTGTCAATTTTCAGTCTACAGACTCGAAAGTTGATATACAGGGTACTGAGATTTGGGAAAACCGACGTGATCGGTGTTCGTCCAGAAATTTGGCTATTAAGGAGTCAAAGTTCAACGATTTAACCTTTGAGAACTCTACCAAACTTCTCCGACAATTTTGGGTCTAAACACTTGAAATTTTAGATATAAGTTCCTTGGACATGGATCTAACTTTTTAACTCGATTTGAGCTCAAAACAATAAAGGTTAAGGGGTAATAATAGGGGTAAAATTTAAAAAAATTGACTGTTTTTTTTTGCTACACATACACATCCAAATACCCAGGCAACGCCGATCACCCATGCTAGTATATATATAAAAGTGAACGTGCCTGTGTGCCTTTGTGCCTGTGTGTGTGTCTGTGTGTGTCTGTGTGTCTGTGTACATTTTCCTTCGCAATAACTCTGTCAATTCAGTCTACAGACTCAAAATTTGAAATACAGGGTACTGAGATTTGAGTAAATCTATGTGATCGGTTTTCGGACAGAAATTTTGCTGTTAAGGGGTGAAAGTTCAACGATTTGACCTTTAAGAACTCTACCAAACTCCTACGACAATTTTTGGTCTACACACTTGAAATATTAGATATATGTACCTTGGACATGGATGTAACTTAATAACTCGATTAGAGCCCAAAACAATACATTTTAAGGGGTCATAATAGGGGTGAACGTTAAAAAAAATGGACCGCTTTTTTTCCTCAACATACACCTCCAAATACCCGGGCAACGCCGGGCCGAAATGCTAGTATATCTATAAAAGTGAACGTGTCTTTGTGTCTGTGTGTGTGTCTGTGTGTGTATGTGTGTACATTTCCTTACACAATAACTCTGTCAATTTTCAGTCTACAGACTCGAAATTGTATATACAGAGTAATGAGATCTGGGAAAATCTTTGTCATCCATCTCCGCTCAGAACTTGGTGATTAAAGGGTCAAAGTTCAACGATTTGTCCTTTGAGAACTCTACCAAAATCCTTCGACAATTTTGGATTTAAACTCTTGTAATTTTAGATATAGGTCCCTTGGACATGGATCTAACTTAATGACTTGATTTGAGCCCAAAACAATAAATGTTAAGAGGTCATAATAGTGGTCGAATTTTAAAAAAAATTGACCTCTGCGGTCTCTACCAAATTACTCAGACAATTTCTCGTGTAAACATTGTAAATTTGATATAATGTGTATTCAGAGACAGGGCAAGCTTTTTAATCGGTTGGGGTCGAAAATTTTAGTTACCAATATATAAATTTATGTATGTATCCATGCATGTCTGCCTAAAACTTTTGACAGAGGCGATGGATTTTATCATTTTAAAGTCCGACCTTTCAGACGACAAATAGAGAAAAATGTGCTAAAAATATTTATATCTTCATCTTTAACTGGAAACTTTTCTACAGGGGGGGGTCGCTTTTTTCACCGATATTTTTGCAAGTCATCATCTCCTTTCGATTGTCTAGCCTTAATTTAAAAAAAAAACGTCACTTCCGGTGTGGCGGTGGTCATAACAGCATAAACGGAAGGTTTTTTTCCCCCGTTCTCTTCCTCCTTCACAGTACGGGTTCGAGCCTGCCTTCCTACTACCTTTTTTTTTTTTTTTGCACAACAGGCACAACGAAACACCCGGGCAATGCCGGGCTGAAATGCTAGTCTATATATCTATAAAAGTGAAGTGTCTGTGTGTCTGCCTGTCTGTCAGTCTGTGTGTCTGTGTAGATTTTCCTTCGCAATAACTCTGTCAATTTTTAGTCTACAGATTCGAAATTTGATATACAGGGTACTGAGATTTGGGAAATGTGATTAGTTTTCGGACAGAAATGTGGCTGTTTAGAGGTCAAAGTTCAACGATTTGACCTTTGAGAACTCTACCAAACTTCTCCTACATTTTGGGGTCTAAACACTTGAAAACTTAGATACAGATTCCTTGGACATGGATCTAACTTAATAACTTGATTTGAGCCCAAAACAAGTGGTCATAATAGGGGTCAAAGTTTAAAAAATTAACCGCTTGTTTTCTCAGCATACACTACCAAGTATCCGGGCAACGCCGGGCCGTAATGCTAGTATATCTATAAAAGTGAACGTGTCTTTGTGTCTGTGTGTGTGTCTGTGTGTGTATGTGTGTACATTTCCTTACACAATAACTCTGTCAATTTTCAGTCTACAGACTCGAAATTGTATATACAGAGTAATGAGATCTGGGAAAATCTTTGTCATCCATCTCCGCCCAGAAACTTGGTGATTAAAGGGTCAAAGTTCAACGATTTGTCCTTTGAGAACTCTACCAAAATCCTTCGACAATTTTGGATTTCAACTCTTGTAATTTTAGATATAGGTCCCTTGGACATGGATCTAACTTAATGACTTTATTTGAGCCCAAAACAATAAATGTTAAGAGGTCATAATAGAAGTAAATTTTAAAAAATTGACCGCTTTTTTTTTTTGCTCAACATACACCTCCAAACACCCGGGCAACGCCGGGCTGAAATGCTAGTATATATATATATATATATATATATATATATATATATATATATATATATATATATATAAAGATTTTTATGGGTACATAATTTTATAATACTTTTAAAGAACACCGAACATAGTGCCATAATTGATTACTGAGTTTTTTTTCTTTTTTTTTGTAGTTTAAACATAAACCATAAAAAAGAAACTTTCAAAAAGACATAAATACACTTCTAAAGTATATTTCTACTAAGCCTACATTAGAATTTTTAAAGGAATGCAGTAATATTGCTTGTTGGATATTTCAGACAAATGTTATCTGCAATTCCTTAATCAACACCAGAAGATGAAATAAATGCTTGCCTCAAATACTATACTTTTTGGTGCCATTTGAAGACATTAAACTGAACTCAAAATATGAGTGTCCAGTTGCAGACTACTCGATCAGCACAGAAATTTCTGCATCACGTGTGGGAATTTGGGTAAGGAAAAGTTCCGGCTTATTTGAGTTAAGGGCGAAATTCTTTGACTCTTAACTTCTGTAATTTTATTACATCAAAAGAAGAGTTGGTTAAAAAGTGTTTACCAGATGTTCAAATTAATTATACGATTTCCACTTGACTGAATGAACAAGCTATTCTTGCAGGTCAATACAAAGACGTCCATGAACTTAACGCTATTATTCAACGTAAAATTCGTAGTGAGGTAATCAAATACAAATCCATCGACGCTGTTGTGGAAGCAATGATTTATTGTCCAACAGCTAGATTTGCTAGGGATGCCACCGCATGTACTGCAATTGAAAATTGGCATGATAATTATCATATGAAATATAAACCAATCCAAGCTTTGCAATGACACATGGCTTGCAGTAAAAAAATTAACAAAAAATATCATAGAAACAACAATCTTAACAGGTCCTTTCACAGGTTAATATATCTTCATTCCATGCATTCCAACGGATACACCATTACACTTTAGGAAATTGCACTTCCCAATGTTATTGCCGTTTGCAATAACCATCAACAAAGCTCAGGGAAAAATCTTTACAATTGTGTTACTTCATTTAATCACATAAAATTAATATACGATGAAATAATTTTATGCATAGATTTTCAGTATTTACTTCAACAGTGCTCAATACATAGATAGAGCTAGGTAGTAAGTCTTGAAAATATATATGGCAAATTAAGCTGCATAGAATATTCCGCGTATAATTCTCGTGAGAATTCGACAGGCTGACGAATTCTCACGAGAATAAAACGTGGAATATTATGTGTAGCTTAATTGCCATATATATATTTTAATTACTTACTATATATATATATATATATATATATATATATATATATATATATATATATATATATACATACACGTGACTAATGATTAAATATAGCACATTCTTATGATGCAGAAGGTTATAGCCGTGATATTATTAAGGAACGAAATTCTTGTGATTGTGATAAAGAACAAATGATTCCATTGATTCAACGTTGCTTCCGAGAATGCTGCCATTCAAAGACTGGGAACGTTTCAGCTTGAAGGAACCGTGGGAATTCAGGGCAGTAAAAATGGCCGAAAAGAAGCAAAAACATCAGAAATTACTAAAGAAGGAAAGAAAAATTGTGAAATAAAATGTCTTTCTTTCTTTTCCCCATTTCTTTCATTTCCTATGTTTATCGTATAGTCTCTCTATTTTCCTTTGTGTTGTTTCTCTTTTTTTCTATATTATTTCTTTCTTTATTTTGCTTTCCTTTTTCTTGTGAAACCTTTTTATTACGTAGTTTTTTTTTCATTTCTTCATAATCACACCTCTTTCTATTCTATATAATATTTATTCTTCTCAATTTTCAGTTTTCACTTTTTTCACTTTCTTTCTTTCGATTTTTTAAATTATTTTTCTTTCGATTACCTCCCTTTTCGATTCTTTCTTTTGCTCTCTTGTGTTATTTCCGTATGTTGTTATTGTATTATTTCTTTTCATTTTTCTGAAAAAAAAAATTCCTTTTCTTCCCTTCTATTCTCAAGTGTTTCTAATTCTGGATTTATTTTACGCGTTATTTTGAAATCTTACAATTTTATTTCTTCTCTCTTTTATTTATCCTCTCTCTATCCTTTTTTTCTTTGTCTCTCCTCCTCTCCCCCTTTCTGCGAATTGTTTCCTTTTAGTAATATGTTACTTTCGTCTAGTCTTCATCTTATGGCCATTTCTTTATTTCTAGCTTCCACACACACGCACGCGCACACACACACACACACACACACACACACACACACACACACATATATATACTATTACATAAAAGGGACTTTGTTTGTGTGTGTGAGTTCGTTCCTTATTGACTCAGAAACGGCTGACCCATTTTTTTTGAAATTTCACACTAAATGTTTTTTTATGTGTTTGGGGATGTTAATACATAGGTTTTCTATTGGAATGCATCGTGTTAATATAGAAAATCAATAATAAAAAATGCGAATTAAGAAGGGAGTCCGATTTTGACCAAAGTTAACACTTTATACAACCTAACATCACAAGTGCATTTGAGAAACTTTATCACCGTACAAGCAGAAAATTCCAGCTTATAAAATCAACTGTAGATTAATTATAAGACAGGAGCGCGTTCGAAATGAATATTTCTTTTAAGAGCACAATTATAGTTGACTTTTTTTTACGTTTTACTTTAATTCAAGTGATTATGTAAAAATAATTTCATAAAAGCAACAGTTGGTTCTTTTATGAGACAGGAGCGCGTGAGAAATAAATGTTTCTGTTTAGAGCACAATTAAATCATGATACTTGACTTCTGCATATTTAACATTATGTAAAGCTATTATTTACAGATAATCTTATAAAATCTACAGTAGATTCTCAACAGTGCAATGTAGACTACAATGTAATATGGTCTAAGTCAATGCGGGGAGGCAGGTGAAGCTTCCTCCCGGTACATAGCTGAGGATGTCCCTTAACTAACTGAAATAATAACATTATTTAGAAAGCCATTTGATTTAAAAAAAAAAATGAGTAATTTCCCCGATTTCGATAACAATAATTGTATAAGAGAGTGAAATATTCAATCCCGAACAACGTTGGGTTTCCCTGCTAGTGTGTATATATTTACATACTTGTAGATACATGATTCACTTTTTTTTTATATGGAAATCCTTCCACACGAGGCATGAAGTTCCTTGATAAAAGTTGCATTACTTTTAAGATTATAACATTCGGAACATTTTGGAGTTAAAATCAAGTTAGTATTACGCATTGAATCTAAAGAAAAACGCAAACATTTTTAAAGATGACCACACTTGAATACGTCTATTAATTATTTAATTAATATGGTCAGATATACGGCATAATCACGTTTGACACACCGGTTCCCCCCCCCTCAGATCACTGAAGTTAAGCAACGATTAGTCTGGCCAGTGCCAGATGGGTGACTATTTAGGACGTCCATGTGCTGTATGTGCTCACCGCTTATCTCGGCACTGTTTCCAGTCGTCCTGCACTTCTCCTTGCCACTGGACTCAAACGGTTCCAATTCAGGAGGTGTGGTTGGATATTGCGCAATCCATGCCTCACAATTACACGCGCAGCTGCCCCCACAGTGAGCATCCTTTGTATTTCGAGACTGAACGGAGGCATTCAATTGGATCAGATACTGCAGCAACTTCGAACTAATGTCTTCTAATATTTAACATTATTGATTTCAATTTCTTTTGTGTAAACGACTTCCATTTATATTTTTCATAATTTTTATAATTATGTTTTATTAGGTAGGTGTCCCGAAATATAATTTATTCAAGCTCTTGTAGCGATTTTTTTTAGCAAATTAGCTTTTTCGCTTAGGTAGATATATGAATAAAAAAGACTATTTTCTTGATCCACCTCTCTCTCCTCTCCCCCTCTCTCTCTATCGCTGTATATATATATATATATATATATATATATATATATATATATATATATATATTAGTGATGGGACGATTCCAATATTTTTCCCGAGTCTCATACAATTACCAATTCCGTACTAAATTTCCGATTCCAATACAATTACCGAATCCGATTAATTATAAATCTCTAAATATTTAAGTATAGCATTGTTATTTTTTCCGGATTACCGTAGAAACACACGTTAAATATGCATATTTTTTCAAACGTAAAACCACAATTAACATAATTGCTTAAGAGCGCGGCCAGAACAGAATGCGAAAAAAAAAAATTGTATCAGCATTAAAAATGGTCTTGTGTTTGCTATTTCATGTGGATAAGTGAAATCTTTTCGTTTCCATATAAACACGACATCAGGTCAAATTCAGTCGCCATTTTGTTTTGACTTTACACATTGATGATACATTTGACGCTTGCTACAAATTTTTTTTCCACTCGCATCAACCTTTAGCAATCACCCCTTAAATTATTCACCCAGTCTTCATCATTATATCAGCTGATGAATCCCCGTTATTTTTGCATCAGACAGATACAAAGTCTCCATTATTGATAAGAGTAATATGCTATTTGTTAGAAATAGATACAAATTAGCAGGTTGCCCAGCGTTTCCCGGTCGTAAAATACGCTTAAATATGATATTTCAATTTATACATATTGCGTATTTATGTTATATAATGGGAGTACCAACATGACGTATGTTGCTATTTACAATGCCTCGCCACGGGACAGAGTTAGACACCAGGGTCGATTTTAACCTGGAGAAAAGGAACAAAAATAAAAATTGTCTTAGTCATGAAGGATTTCTCCTCCACTGAGAGAGAATCAAAAAACCGAAGTGCAGCATCTGAAGAACAGATGGTATTTATTTGCTCCCCCACCGAGCAAATTAGGCACAAGGCCGTTTTTAATGTGAGGTAAAAACCAGCTCCCCTAAAAGTAGGCAAAAAGGGGGCACTCTGGTTACCAAAAATAATAATTGTCCCAGTATAGAGGGTTTCCCCTCCATTGACTGGTACAAATTGTCTTAAGTGCAGAATCTGCCGGAACATATGGTATTTATTTGCTCCCCCACTGAGCAAATTAGGCACAAGGCCGTTTTTAATGTGAGGTAAAAACCAGCTCCCCTAAAAGTAGGCAAAAAGGGGGCACTCTGGTTACCAAAAATAATAATTGTCCCAGTATAGAGGGTTTCCCCTCCATTGACTGGTACAAATTGTCTTAAGTGCAGCATCTGCCGGAACAGATGGTATTTATTTGCTCCCCCACAGAGCAAATTAGGCACAAGGCCGTTTTTAATGTGAGGTAAAAACCAGCTCCCCTAAAAGTAGGCAAAAAGGGGGCACTCTGGTTACCAAAAATAATAATTGTCCCAGTATAGAGGGTTTCCCCTCCATTGACTGGTACAAATTATCTTAAGTGCAGTATCTGCCGGAACAGACACTACACTTTGATCTTGACCAAAAGGACGTATGTTGTATGTAAACTGAATGGGGATACTACGTATGTATGTGACGAAGGGTTCATCTGAATGTGTGTACATGTCACTAAATGTCTATGGTGGTTCTTCACTATCCGAACCCTAAGTTATTTTGTTGCCCTCTATTTATGTTCTGTGATCTTCTAGGATTGTGTTCTTAACATTTTCTTAGTGTGAGTGAATGTCGACGTACGGCATAATCACGTTGACATACCGGTTCCCGCTGGATCACCGAAGTTAAGCAACATTGAACCTGGTCAGTACTAAATGGGTGACCATTTGGGACTTCCAGGTGCTGTATGTGCTCCCCGTTTATATTGGCATTGTTTCCAGTCGTCCTGAACTTCTCCTTGCCACTGGACTCAAACAGTGCCGATTCAGGGGAAGTGTGGTTGGAAATTGCGCAATCTCTGCTTGTGCAGCTCAGCCTCTGGAAGATTTTCAGCAATCCTTGGGGAGAAGGATTCCGTGTAAATGAAGATATTTCCACAGAGATGCCAAGATACTGTGTATTTTTATATAGTTTATTCACTCCCAGGTATGACTTTTACCAAAGGGGTTATCGCCGATCTTTCCCTGGGTGGTTAGTTCTTACACGTCACACGTCCGAGACGCTCCCCCCTTTTTGGGAGGAGACCCCTTTTCAGATCATCTTCTTCTGTTGACGTCCTCAATCCAACTCTGCCTATTTTCTTAGCTAACTAGAACACGTGATCACATACACGTACTTCCGGGTCAGCTATCAGATTATTCCGGTTCAATTGATCAGGCACCGAGTTTGATGTGACTTTGACATGTTTTAGCAATACATCAAAACACAGCTCACACCTCCTTCTTCACCACGCCAGTCAGATAGATAGATATATAGATAAATAGATAGATAGATAACTAGATCGATAGATATATCGATAATACATATAGATATAAAGATAGATCGGCAGACAGATGAATAAATAATTTCTTGTGTTCCCTATTACATAACATTTTGATCCAATCCTCCATTGATTATTATATTGTACCAAATATATAGTTGTATGGGACTATTCCAATATCCAATTAGATCCAATCTTCTATTGATATTATATTGTATATAGATCTAATCCTCTATTGATTATTATATCGTACCCAATATATAGCAAAAGTAAAAACAAAATATGATTTAATTGCCTTCAACTAGAATCGAAACCAAAACATATAGCTCTCTAGACTTATTCGTTACCACCTATACTATGTCCTTACGCATAGAAAATCTTAGAAATTACATTGTAAAGTGTATAAATGTATATTTGCGCATTCGTACAAGAACATTTTAAGTTGTCTTACGCTCGCCAAGTTCCAGTTTTTATTTATTTTTTACCCCTTAACAGCTATTTTATTGGTTCCCCTCTATATCAAGTTCCAAATCTGTATATCAAAAATTGATAGATGAGATTGGTAGAGACGGTTCCCAAGACAGACAGACAGACAGACAGACAAGAAAACACACACACACACACACACACACACACACACACACATATATATATATATATGTATGATTAAACTTTATAAATATACAGATTTAGTTAACAGTCTTACTTATTCTTCTGACAGTTTTGAGGAAGAAACTATTGGAGTAGAAGGCTGTCTTACACCTAGGGATCTCTACTGTGTAGGGGTGGGATTTAGCTGCTTGTCGGGTTTGTCGGGGGTATTTACGTCGAGGGGGTACAAGTGCTTGTAGTTCGTCGAAGCACCCACCATTAAAATATTTGTAAAAAATGCAGAGGGATTCAACATTTCTCCAATGGACAGAGGTTAAAGCTTAGATGACACTTCAGGACCTATCAGGTTGGCGACTCTCTTTTGAACCCTGTTCAGGAGTGGGAGACAAGTAACAGATGCACCAACCAAAATGTGACAACAATACTCCATACATACGTCGAGGGGGTACAAGTGCTTGTAGTTCGTAAGAGCATCCATCATTAAATACTTGTAGAACATTTATTTATTTATTTATTTAGTTATTTATTTATTATTATTATTATTATGATGATTATCATTATCATTATGATGATTATCATTATTATTATGATGATTATCATTATCATTATCATTATTATTATTATTATTATTATTATTTCTTCTGTGATGCTTATTTGTTTTTAACATATAATATATTTTTTAATCGTTTTGTATTTGTTTCGTTTATCTTTTATGTTTTTATTTGCGATAAACTTAAATCTATGTTTCGGTTTGGTTTATTTTTATTGTATCTAACGTTAATGTCGTTTTTAGTCTCTTTTGATCTTTTCCTTCGTTTTGTAGAAGTATGTGTTATCAACAAAAAAAGCCATTCTCCACCTCCTACTCTTTTTTTTTTTTTTTTAAATATTTCTCTTTTCATCACTTTTTATTTTATTTATTTGATCTTTTCTTTTTATTTCTTCTCTTTCGTTTCTTTCTTATATTTCTTCTCTTTATTCACCACAAACGATACACATCGTCACATTGGCACATTGACACATTGACACATTGGCACGTTATGAGCTACTTTGATTAGCGATTAGATTTGAGCCATAAGTGGGCACAGCATAAGTGGGTACAGGTTCACTTTACATTTAAGTTTCTCCGTGTTGGGACAGTCAGGAAGGCTGGGTGAAGAGAAGGAATTACAACGGCAAACTGTTCGAGAAAAAACGCAATTAGAAAAGCATGTTTTTCGGCATCTGAGAAACACTGCATCGAAGGGGCTGAATTTTGCTGCTGCTTCTTTGGAGCATGTCATACCATATTTCCCCTTTTTTTACACAGTTCTTTGCATTTTTGTTGCAGTCTATAAGCTCTTTAAAGCAACACCGATTGGGTACAAAACCGGCTTCGAAATCTAGTAAGCGATGTCCTTTTCTCTTTACCACCCTTTTCTCACAGAAGATATGTTGAAAGTCTAACTCTGCTTTGTTGTTATATTCATAGAAGGTGCTCGAATGAGTTTCAAATCTATGGTGCCCGCCTACAAAACATCGTTGAGTTACGACCACTGTCGAAAATTTCTTCTATTCCCTGTGCCTAAAACCAAACGAAAATCTCATGAGCAAAGTTTCTTTCTAGAGCTACCCACAACAATACCACGGGGCTCTCCCCCAGCTAACTACAACATAATCGCTTTCAAGTCCAATGTAAACAAGTTCATGTTTAGCCGTCCTCTTAAATAATCAAATTCTACTCAATTTCCACGATTACCGATAATGACGGTGTTGTTTCACCGACCACCTTGCACTCATTAACCCTCATCCTCAAATGTCTTTCAGGCCTTGATAAGCGTTACTATTCGTGAGCCATTATTTTGAAACTTTCTTCTCTTCCCTTTTTATTCCCCTAGCCTCTCCTTGGTCCTTTTTATTTTCATTTTTCCACATTCCCCTCCCCCTCACACATCCTGTGCAACACGGTCCCCTCACACCTCCACTGTTCTACCCTGTTATCTGTTTTAAAAGGCCACGATGTCTTTATCAGCCTCGATGTATTTTCTTTTGATATCTCAGCATCTGACACGCAGGCAAATGAGAAGCGCACGTCAGACAGTTTATCAGCGCCACAGAGAATGTATCCTGCACAGATCCGGCATCATTCCCCAGAACAAAAACCATGGACACATGCAGACATTCATACACTCACATACAGACACAGACAGTGAGACACGCAGTGATATATATATATATATATATATATATATATATATATATATATATATATATATACTAAATGTAATAATTCATAGAGACACGCCGTACACACATTTCACACACACACACACACACACACACACACACACACACACACACACACACACACACACACACACACACGTATACATTATTTCATGTATAAACATAAAATATCATAAGGAGGTGCAATATATTATGTATCGATTATATATTTATATATATATATATATATATATATATATATATATATATATAGATGTTATTTTATTTGTTTTTGGTTTTGCAATATGTTTTGAATAAATTCAATTATTTATACGAAAGCGCATTTTTCCCCAAATGCGAGTTGAAATTATATCTTAAAAACAGTTATATTTTAAAAACAATACGAATATATATATATATATATATATATATATATATATATATATATATATATATATATATATATATATATATATACGCGCGTGCACACACACAGACACACACACACATTTATATATATATATATATATATATATATATATATATATATTTATGTATATATAATTCTTTAATATAGGTCATATCGATGAGGTTTTCCAAGCTGGTGGGAAGCAATTCTTCTTAAGACAACGCTTAAACAGCTTTGTAAGTATGGGAACTAGTTCTGGTGGAAGCTTTTTGAGCACTATAATTTCAATGCCCTCAGGGCCAGTTGCTTAACTGGAATCAAGGTTTTTGATTAACTTGTCAACATCTTCACAGATATTTGTATGCCGCATTTTCTGATACAGGAGGAAATATGGAGGGGGGGGGGCTGGTCGCATGAGATAGAATTAGCTACAAAGTTCTTGGCAAAGAGTTTGGCTTTGTCTGATGCTGTACGGCACAGTCACGTTGACACACCGGTTTTCGCCAGATCACCGAAGTTAAGCAACGTTGAGCCTGGCCAGTACAGATGGATGACCATTTTGGTCGGAAGATCCCAGTAGAGACAGAACGGAAGATGAACATAGCTAAGGGCAAGTTGAGGAATATATATATATATATATATATATATATATATATATATATATATATATATATATATATATATATGTGTGTGTATATGTACATATATATATATATATATACAGTGTCAAACAGTGCAAAAAAAGAAGAGAAAGTGATATATATATATATATATATATATATATATATATGTGTGCATGAGAGAGAATCCACTAAATGCAGCCGTACTTAGAATCTCCCCCTCTCTCTTACTCTCTCTCTCTCTCTCTCTCTTTCTTATAACATACTAGAAACAACTTAGGTTAAAATCAACTTACTACTATAGTTTTAAAACAGAAATAAATCTCTGACTAAAATATGTATCCCGACAAAATAATAATAAAGTACATAAATATGTATACGATATTTATTTTTATATTATTCCTATTATACAATTAAGTACGGCATAATCATGTTGACACACCGGTTCCCGCTAGATCACCGAAGTTAAGCAACATTGAACCTGGTCAGTACTAAATGGGTGACGATTTTGGACTTCGAGATTCTGCATGTACTCTTCGCTTTTCTCGACATTGTTTCCAGTCTCCTTGCCACTGGACTCAAGCAATGCTGATTCAGGAGAGTTGTGGTTGGAGATTGCGCAAGTCTTGCCTCACAATTACACGCGCATCTGCCCCTACAGGGGTATCCTTTGTCTTTCGAGACTGTACGGAGGCATCAATACAGTTTAGGCATGCTTAATATATGTATATATATTGTAAGAATCACTATACAAATATTCATTTAAACAAACTGTACTTACAGTTCTAAAGGTTAATGAGTGTTCAATAGTCAATGGGACAATATCATAGTAATCGTTAGTAGCGTAAATTGGATTACTTAAAGGAACGGCTTATCAGGAACTTGTTTACGTTAGACTTGAAGACGACCATATTGTAGTCAACTGGCAAGCAGGGAAACAGAGGAGAGTTCCACAGGCATGCAGTTCTAAGAAAGAAGCTTTGTTCATTGAATCTACGTTTAGGTTTAAGCACAGATAAAGAGTGGGGGAAATTATTGATAGTGGTTTCAGCTAGACAGGTATTTTTCATGAAAGTTTGGTGAGGGGTGGGGGACCATAGATTGAAGCTCAAATGAGCACCTGCCATGAAAATAACGATAAGCAGAGACAGGCTCGGGACGTCTCTTACTAGCGACGTTTCTTTCTAGCAGTTCTTGCCTAAATGTGGCAACAGTACCCCATCCTTGGACCTACTAGGCTCTTATACAGGCAGAGAATTGCATCAACAGTGAGATATCTACTGGAGCGGTAGAATGATCTCACCATTTTTCTAGCGACCTTAACGGATTTTATGTACGTGTTTCGTCTCAGATCAGGATTAAATGTCAGACCTTTTGCTTTTAAGTTTTTGCTGGAATTTATTTGAGGATATGAAGCGGCCTATACCTACTATTAGCCATTTCGTCAGGTCTGATACCTTTTAAACATAGAACGCAGAGGTAGATCTGATATAAATATACAGAAGCTATCCCAGTCAGCCATAGAGTATCGATACACTGTACGATGGAGAGGTAAGTCTGAGAACTTATTACATTTTGTTTTTATCTTCACTGATACAATCGAGTGGTCGGAAAATCATTAGAGACAGAACGGAGGCTGAACATATTTCAGGGTAAGTTGTGAGTAAGATCTAGGAGATTTACATACTGACCGTCAGTGTCGGGTAGGTTCGTGACAATCTGAGTTAGGTCATAAGCGATGGAGAAATCGTAACAGAATCTTTCCTCATCATCTGTCTTATATTTGTGGGATAACCATTCCCCACTGTAAACTTTCAAGTCTCCACAGATGTGAATGTTAGTCTAAAAATGAGCAGACATGATGTGGTCACTTTTCTCAGATATGCTATTGAAAATAGTAACCCCGCTGTTGTGGAGGCGATAAAGGACAGATATAAAGTGGTGTGAGCAAGTGCAATCCGGAAGTAGATATAGGGCAATTTAGGGTCTTCTATGCAGATGTCCTTACCACATAGAAAGCTCTCATGTAGACACATATTCCATGACCATGGCGATCTTGGAGATCACATTTTAATGTTAAGTTAGAGTATCTTTAATTAAGAACTCATCTAAAAAAATAGTCGATCGAATGCCAGCTTCACATAGAACTAATAGATCTGGTTTGATCTCCTGTAATTGGGTTGCAACCTCTTGAATGTTGGAACGTAGACCTCTGATATTGGAGAAGGAGACATGGTAGGAGGAGTTTACGTTGGAAGTTGGAGTTCCGGGTTTAATCGTGTCTGGAGAGTTTTCATGATGAAGTTTTGGGATTTGTGGAATAGGACGACAGACTTGGTTAGCGCAAAGCAGAGAGGAATGGTGAGGGAGAAAAAGAAACTAATAAATATGTAAGAAACTGGTAGACTATTTCGTAGTATTAAAGCTTTTCAGCGTGGCTAGAAGACCAAGTGCATTTCACCAGCAAAATGACTCTTTATGCAATGTGTACACGGATCTACATAACATTTTATAAGAAGACATAATTTTCTATGTATCAATCATCAGTATTTACTTCAAGACTGCTCAATACGTGAACAGAGAAAAGTAGTAATTTACGAAAATATATGGTTACTACGCTACCATGCAATGTTCCGTGAACATTGTCTTATAAACACCGGGTTAGCATTTTGGAAACTGTAGTAACAAACACACACACACATATATGTATGCATGTATTCATATATATATATATATATATATATATATATATATATATATATATATTTATATATATATATTTATATACATTTATATATATATATTTATAGATATATTTAATATATATATATTTAACATATAATATAATAGATATATGCATATCAAATATATATACATTAATAAATATATATATATTTTATATATATATATATATATATATATATATAAATAGATAGATAGATATATATTTATACATATGTATTTATTAGTGTGTGGACGAATTATCGGAATCGGGAATCGGAAAAATCGGAGATTTTTGGGATATCGGAATCGGAAAAATTTTAGCCTATTTTCCGGTTGTAATAATAATAATAATAATAATAATAATAATAAAAATAATAGTAATAATAATAATAATAATAATAATAATAAAAATATTTATTGATTTAAACTTCCAGTAAGACTAAAATCTCTAGGTCACACCATCACAGGTGTGTTTTCACGCTTGGGGAAATATATGCACATTTAAGATGTGTTTTTATAGTAACCGGGACAAAATAACACTTTTATAGTAAAATATTTAGAGATTTATTTAAAAAATCGGAATTGGAATCGGTAATTGTATCGGAATCGGGAAAAATTGTAATTGCCTCATCACTAATATATATATATATATATATATATATATATATATATATATATATATATATATATATATATATATATATATATTACTAGCAAAAGTACCCGTCGTTGACTGGGTTCAAAAAAAGGTCTACAGAAAATGGACTCTGATTTATGAAAGTATGATAGGTTATGAAAAGGAATTTGGGGTATCAAAACTAAAGCAAAATATGATGAAAGCAAACATAAAATAGATAAACCCCATAATTTATTATACCATACCTTTTCACCTGTATTAAAAAAAAAAAACTTGTTAAACTTTGTGACATATTTCCATTCTATGAAGGTCAGGCACGAACGAACACCCCATAATTTTATTATACCATATTTTTTCAAACTGA
This sequence comes from Euprymna scolopes, assembly GCF_053919585.1. NCBI lineage: Eukaryota > Metazoa > Mollusca > Cephalopoda > Sepiida > Sepiolidae > Euprymna > Euprymna scolopes. The sequence continues at coordinate 76,253,801 of NC_136511.1, read as the reverse complement.
AACATAATTATCAAAGTATACTTACGCAGATAGATATGAAAAGTCTTTATTAAAGTTTGTGCCTATTTCCATTCTATGGAGGCCAGGCGCGAACGCAGACCCCACAATTTTATTATACCATCCCTATTTAAGTTAAAACATACTTATCAAAGAATTCTTATGTACATCTGTATAAAAAAACACTTGTAAACGTTTTTTTTTAGTTTTTAAATTTTTTATTTCCATACTTTGTGGACCAGGCGCGAATGCAGACCCCACAATTTTAATGAACCACCGTTCTGCGAGATCAAACATATCCATTCCTGTGTCTCGGTACATCTTCTATCATTAGATGTAACCAGTTTTCTTTTAAATAGTCAACCATATAGGAGCCTATTCGTGACCACACACACACACACACACACACACACACACACACACACACACACACACACACACACACACACACACACACATTCAGCTTTATATTATAGATATATATTTATATATCCATTTATATACGGGATTATTTCATTTTTCAATTAACACACAACGCATTCAAGTGCAGATAAAGAAAAAAAGATTTTCTTTCATTATTTCAGTTTTGCGCAGGTAACGCGACACCCTGCTGACGACTGTTTGAATCTTTTTTATTTTTTAATATCGTGCCACTATCAAGACCCACGGAATAATAACAGCACTTACGTACGCAAAATTTCAACCATACGGTCAAGAAAAAGAAAAAGAAAACAACAAAAAGAAAAAAACAGGCACTTCATTGATAAAGATATGTAGCACATGTCTGAATACCCTATATACCAAATTTAAAACCTGCAGATCAAAACTTCGTTGTGTATACACACACATTCTCACTTTTATAGATATATAGATCACACACTATAGAAGGTTTCTATACAAATTACTATTCACATTATTGAGTCGTTACGAAATAACACACTATAAAATATGAGATCATGTTATAACTGTAGCTAATATATATATATATATATATATATATATATATATATATACATATATATATGTATGTATATATATATGTATGTATATATGTATATAGGCAGCATGTTTCATTCAGACAGATGTTGTTAAATAGCAATGTTTTTGCTTAATGATCTTTTTTGTAATTTTTCGATTTTTCGAATGGTAATTCCTGTAGGAAAGATTCATAGTCGTTGTCGTCCATCTGGATTTTTTGCATGTACTTTCAACTGATTTTTTTCGGTCGTTCTCAAGTATTTTTTGATTACTGTTTCGTTTTAAATCTGGATGGTTTTATATGCTTCAGTTCAAATTACATTTGAATTACTTGAAATAGTGATGCGTCTCGTGTGTAAATATAAATAAAAAACGACGTTTTAACGTGTTAAGAACGTGGCCCCAAAAATGTACAATGATTTAAAAGTGTTATTTACAGTATTTTTAGTCTTTTTACTTTTGGATCCATATAATCTATTTTCGTGTTTTTGGCTAGGATCTTTCGAAATTGGGAATGTGTGTAGCCACCTTGTTTTAGGTGTCGGCAAATCAAGTTTTATCTGAAAGGTATAGGGTTAATCGTCTCGACAATGTGTTTGTTCTGTATCCAATGTAGCTATTGGTGTTTCTATTGTTGAAAATGCATTCTTCCAAGGGCATTTGAATTAGTAGACTACATTGGTTTCGTCGACTGATTTTCTTGTCTGAGAAGTGTTGTTTTTAATTATAAGGTTAGCAGTTGTTAATTTCTTGTAGATGATAAATCTGATCTTATTATTATTGACTGGGGGTATATATCGATGTATTATATTCGTTCGTATCTTTTCATCTGATTTAAAGTTGTGGTGTAGCTGGTTGCATTAGAATATATTGATGGGATAGGGATCATTAACTTGTTTATTATTAGTTTGGTCTACGTTTCTAATTGTTAGTTTAATTTGAGTATCGATTAAGAAATTGGGGAATTGGTTATTAATTAAACCTGTTTGATATTTTTTAATTCTTTGTAGGATATTTTTTTATTTGAGAAGATCAATTTAGATTCTTTATCATTGCGGTTTTGTATCAGCATGAGCATTTACTTTTGTAGTTTAAGATACAGGAATTAGTTTTAGCTTTTTAGACGAAGAAGTGATGAATTCATCTTTGCTGGAGTCTGCCAGAACGTGGAGAAATGGAATACTATTGATTGTTTATTATTAGTTTGCTCTAGGTTTCTAATTGTTAGTTTAATTTGTTTATCTACTAAAAAATTTGGGGAATTGGTTATTAATCAAGATTTGTTTGATATTCTTTAATTCGCTGTAGAATATCTGTTTATTCCAGGAGATTAATTTGGCTAGATTAATAAGTTTTTTATAATTGCGGTCTTGCATCGGTAGGGACATTCACATTTGAAGTTTAAGATACGGAATTGATTGCAATTGGTCTACGTTTCTAATTGTAAGTTTAATTTGAGTATCGATTAAAAAATTGTGGAATTTGTTATTAATTAAAACCTGTTTGATATTTTTATATTTTTTTGTAGGATATTTTTTATTTGAGAAGATCAATTTAGATTCTTTATAATTGCGGTTTTGTATCGGTATGGACATTCACTTTTAAAGTTTAAGATACAGGAATAAGTTGCAACAGTCCTTTTAGTCGGAGAATTGATGAATTCATCTTTGCTGGAGTCTACCAGAACGTCGAGAAATGGAATACTATTGTTTGTATTTAATTCATAAGTGAAAGCAAGTACGTAGTTTGTTTGAAAATGGCCATTTAGTTTCTCTATTTCGTTACTATTATCAGCAAGAATAGAAATATCTTCGACATACCTAACATAAATAGACGTTATTTTTAATAGTATTAAATATTATATTCTCCAAGTTGGGCATAAAAAAATTGCTAAAAGTGAGTCCTAATACGGGCCCCGTTAATACGCCATCGATTTGTATGTAAATGTTGCCTAATGATCATAAAAGGGGACTACGGGTGTACATATTAGTAATAATTTTATTTAGGATTCTAAGGTTAATTTTCAGAGGAAGCAGAGATGGATATATGTATATATTGTTCATCATGATATCAATGATCTCGTGAACAACGACGTTGGTGAAAACGGTTTCTACGTCTAGTGAAGCGGTTATTTTGTTATAAACTTTTGTTGTTTGGAAAATTTGTATAAGTTCGTCGGTAGATTTAACGCTGTTTTTGCTTTGTAAGTAAGGGGTTATGAAATCATTGATTGTTTTAGTTAATATATAGATAGGGGATTTTACTTGTGAAATAATGGGGCGGAGGGGAGAGTTGGGTTTGTGGGTTTTTCTATGACCATATAGGTATCGGGATTGATAATCACCAATCATTTTAGGGAGTTTTTGATTGTCTATTATAGCATTGTTCGCAGTTATGAGTTTATTGACTTGAGTTAACGTAATCATTGATGTCATCAATTGAAAATACTTGCACCCCCAAAAAAACAACAACAACAACAACAACAAAAAGAAGAAAAAAAAACAGATGACCATTCGAAAAATGAGAAAACTACAAAAAAGATCATCAAGCAAAATACTCATTACTTATTTATAATCATTTGATCAGTCTAACTGACGTTAAGGCATTTAAAAATAAATGTTAAAATTTCAACAATATTTCTCGGGATTGACAGTGTTCGTGTGGATTTATTCCTTGTTAATGGAGTCAGAAATAGCTTCGCTGCCGGGTTCGAATCTACCAACCGGCGGTAATCGTGACACCCTGCACTGATGATTCCCGAAAAATGAAACACTAGACTCTGTAGGTATTATATATATATATATATATATATATATATATATATATATATACACATATATATATATACATATATATATATATATATATATATATATATATATACACATATATATATATACATATATATATATATATATATATATATATATATATATTAATGACAACAAAGGGATGTAGTTTTTACCTGATATACGCAATGGTAATCTTCAAACTAATATAAATAACAGTATTTATATATAGAAAATGTAATCCCAACCGAATTAAAAAAGCTTAATACGCAATAGAGAATAGAGCTTATTATCAGAGAAAGGAAATTAAAACTAGAAGTTGAACTTTATAATCAAAATTTATTGTTTGCAAATTGTTTTTGGGAGTATTTAGTCGAACTATAAATTTTGATTGTAAAGTTCAACTTACAGTTTTAATTTTCTTTCTCTTATATATATATATATATATATATATATATATACATATATATATATATATATATATATATACTTCATTATTACTATAATACGATTTTAATACCTATAGACACCAATGTTTCATTCTTTCGAGAATCATCAGTCACGATAACCGTCGGTATAGAGATTTGAACCCGGCTACGAAGTTATCTCTAACTCCATTAGCAAAGAACACAGCGCTCAGCCAACGTTGATCGCGGAGAAAATATAGTTAAAATTAACATTTATATAAAGCATAAATGTCATTCAGGGAGGCCGAGAGTGATCATGGTATTTTAACAACCTGATATGTGCACGTGGGCTTAAGTGACCGACTTATTTCATTTCAATGTAAAATGCTACCCAATCAGAACTCAGTTCGAAAAGAGGCAGACATAATTATTACGATAATCATACACACACACACACACACACACACACACACACACACACACACATATATATATATATATATATATATATATATATATATATATATATATATATATATATATATATATATATATTCGACTGATTATGTACACTAGACAAATTATATTGGTATTATCCAATATGTTCTTTAAAGGTTTTTTTTTTTACTCATGCAATAACGATATTTAACGTGGTTATGAAGCCATGAATAATTACGTTTTAACCAGCTGTGTCCGTTATAATTTTTTTGACTGTACGTTAATCCTACTAGACCAATGTTTGCTAGGGCTTTGCACAGCGATCTGGCTACTAAGCCTCCTGTCCCCAGCTAAATTAGCATTCAATTTTCACACACACACACACACACACACACACACACACACACACACACACACACACACACACACACACACACACACACACACACACACACACACACACACACGTGTTTGAATTCAGGTTTGCATGTATAGATATGCTTGCGTGTATATTTGAGTGCATTTGTATCTATACATTGCATGTGTGTGACGAAAAAGCACACACATTAAGATAAGAACCAAGAATGTGTAAAAGAGAAAGAAAATATATTAAACAAAATGCATCATTTTTTTTTTTCAAACATATTTTGTGGGAAAAAGCTCTTATCTCTGATGTACTTTTAACGTAGTCTATTTCTCAAACAAACCTTTATTAATCCTTTTTTCATCGGTTCGGGAATATTCATAAACTTGTTAGAAGATCCGTTACACGTTGGATAAATTTTGGTTATATTCCCTCACACATCCCTCCTTTGTCGCCTACTCTTTCTTCCTTGTCCCCGTTCCCCTCCCTCTTTGCTCTTGTTATCGTTTCTCTGTTTTAATTAATTTACGTTGCCAGCCCACGGGCATTACTTCAGCCATACCCTTTTGCTTTATGACTTTTACTTTGAGTATATATATATATATATATATATATATATATATATATATATATATATATATATATATATATCGTAATTTTTTTAACATTTTTATTTGAAAAGGTGGTACTTGTACAGTTTAGTCAAGACATTAAAAAAATGAAAATATCGAAAAAAAAGGTTATATTTCACGTATCCGCTATGGAACGAAGTTCTCCGAAAAAAAAATCACTTAATTTCATCAAGTAGTATGTTTTTTACAGCGAAAAAACAATTTGTTATGATACCGAGCAAAAGGTTCGATTTTTAGGAAGAAAAACTAGTAATAAAGATGGGGAGAGAGTATCGGCGCTTTACAAGGAGTTATCTCCCCGTGGCATGTTGTTCAACTTCAGCAAATTTCACAATGGCTGACCTCAACGCGCTCTCATAAGAACGTGGTTTTCCGCTGTAAAAAAACAAAAAAACAAAAAAAAAAAAACTACTAGATCAAATTAAATGATTTTTTTTCGGAGATCTTCAGTCCAAAACAGATACGTACAATATAATCATTTTTTTTTCGATATTTTCATTTTTTAATGTCTTGACTAAACTGTACAAGTACCGAAAGGTTAATTTTCAAATATAGAATTTTTATTGTTTGCAAACAAAGAATACTGCTTAATAAATATATTTCCTCAACCCATAAGTTTTCGATGTTTATCATCTCCTCAGAGGAAAAATATTAGCAAATGTTATTAATGGTTTTCACCTTATTTGCTAAAGGAAATAAACATAGAAAATTAAAAGATTGTAAAGTTTTTAAATCATTTTACCTACATAGAATAAGGGAAATTAGATATTGAGGAGGAAAAAATATTGAACTCCAAATCCAAAATGCATACTAAATCCTGAAATGGAAGTTCTTGGTCGTAGGGACGTAAAAAGACCCAACGTGTATTGAAATTTTTCCAATGAACCGGGTAACAATCACATGTAAACATATCTTCTTCGTTTCTCTCTTGGTTGGATAAGATATCCGGCAAATATTTGATTATATCAATCCGGTAAAGTATTTTCTAAGTTTCAAAATCCAATCCAAGTGCTTAATCCAATTTGTAAATAAGAAACAAACAAAAAAATATCAGGCATATATATATATATATATATATATATATATATATATATATATATATATATATGATATTCTGTTTACAGAAAGTTTTAGATGAGATAAGTCATTGGTAAGGTCGGTTTAAAACCCGCTAATTAAGACCGTTTTAAATACCCATACCAAGCTCTCTTTCTTCAGCTAATACTCATCTCTGATGACACGAACGTTTTATATATATATATATATATATATATATATATATATATATATATATATATATATATATATATGCGCGCGTATGTATGTGTGTGTGTGTGTGTGTGTGAAGAGAGCTTATTATGGATATCTAAAACGGTCCATATATATATATATATATATATATATATATATATATATATATATATATATATATATATATGTATTTCAAGTGATGGTTGTGTAGTTCCAACGAGAGAAAAAAATGTATATTTAAAAGAGTGTAGCCATCAGCAATTGTGTTTTTTTTTTAAAGGTTTTCATCATATTTTTATTTTAAAATATTTTTATAACGCGTTTTGAGCTTAGGGTGTGCTCTCTTCAGATGTTTTCGTAAAAAGTTTTTCTTTAAAATGGGAGTTTGTAGAGTTACCTCCGCTGATATTAAATATGTTTTTCAGAGTGATGTGTGGCCTCAGACATTCTGACTCCAACTGTAAGTATTCAAAGTGCCCGGTCAAAGTTATTTTCAAAGAATGGCTTTTGGTCCATTTGGTGAAGGTTTTTATGGGAGTTTTAGGGTTCTTTTTAAAGACTTTCTTTCCCCATGTATAGCACACACTCACACACAATCACACACGCATACATATACATTCATGTACATGTACACATGCACACGCACACGCACGCAGGCACACACACATACACACACGCACATACATAGAAATATATGTAGGAGCATACATATATACATACCCACCTACACACTCACACACGTACTCGCACACATCCACCGCTAACAATTATTTTTATTTTTTTATTTTATATATATATATATATATATATATATATATATATATATATATATATATATATATACTTTTTTTCCCAACCAAAACACGCATGTATATATGCGCTAAATCATTCAGACATACGTACACGCACCCCCCACACACAAGTAAGATGGAGAATAGGTAGGAGAAGATATATATATACACACACATACACGCACATACACACATATATGTACATATAAACTCTCAAACATCCACATACTAGGTAGGCACATACACATACACACACACCTGCACACACACAGACATATGCAGGGGCTCACACATATGCATATATCCATATCCACACGAACACATTTACCCACTCATACACGTGCATACATATGTATACATATATACACACATACATACGGATGTGTATACATTCATCCACCCATATATATATATGGGCACATGCACTCACAATCACACATACACATACACATTCATACATCCCACATTATGTATATATTGGTTGAAGTTTGCTTTCTAATCCAAGCACATATGCATACATAGATCCGGTCACCCAAACATAAGTGCACGTATACACACAAACAAGATGTAGCATAGATAACAGATGATATATACATATACACACACGCACACACAATCATATGTGCACACACACACATATATACACACGCACACACGCGCGTACATACACATACATACGTATAATTTCTAATTGTTTGTTTAGTTTAGAGAAATGGTACTGTACTGGGTATGGACGCGCACACCAGTGAAAGTGTGCGCGTGCTTTATTGTGCTTTTTTGTTTCGTGTGTGAGGGTGCACATTTACCCCAGTATGCATGCGTGTAAATGTATTTTGTGTTTTGCCTATTTATGTGTATAATTATGGAGAGATGTTTAAGGCGGGGTTAAACTTTGCTATGAAGTTTTTTTCTTGTGTTAGCAAGTAGAAGTAGTTGTCAGTTTGGAAGATGGGTATTATCTCGAATCTGCCTCCACTGCATGTGTGTATATGTTGTGATACATGCAGGTGTCTATTTTCCGCGATTTTGATGTTGAATCGGTGTAGGGCTACTGTATTACCAAGGTTTTTTGTAGCTCCTATGTAGGATTTATCGAATGCTGGACATTTTATTACATAGACCACGTTTTTTGAGGTGCAATCTAGTTTTTTTTTTAATTTTGAATGTTTGTATGGGGTTCGTAAATGTGTATGTATTTCCCTCTAATATTATGTTGCAGACTCCACATCGTTGTTTGTTGCATTTTGTGACTCCTTTTGTTGCGTCCTGATTGAGTTTGGATGAGGTAAGAATGCGTTTTAGGTTTGGGTTGGCGTTTGCTTTTTATTATTTTTGTTGTTTTAAGGAAGTTGTTTAGTTTGCTGTTTTGGTTAAGTAGGGCGAGGTTTTTCGTTATCTCTGTGAAAAGCTCTGGGTTGTTTGTGTTGTGTGTGGAGACGTATATTAGGATTTGTTCTTTGTTTCGTTCTTTAGGGGTTCTCAAATCTTCTACTGGTATATTTGTCGCAAGTTGGATCCCTTTGTCTATAAGTTGTGATGGGTATTTTCTTTTTCCTAAATTTATTCGCAGTTCCTTGAGTCGGATTTTCCGAAGGTTATTGTCCGTGATTATGTGTATTTTTTTTCCCAACCAAAACACGCATGCATATATGCGCTTAATAATTCAGACATACGTACACGCACCCACACACCCACACACACAAGTAAGATGGAGAATAGGTAGGAGAAGATATATATACACACACATACACGCACATACACACATATATGTACACACATACATGCATGTGCATATACACTCACAAACATACACATACTATGTAGGCACATACACATACACACACACACCTGCACACACACAGACATATGCAGGGGCTCACACATACGCGTATATCCATATCCACACGAACACATTTACCCACTCATACATGTGCATACATATGTATACATATATACACACATACATACGGATGTGTATACATTTCATTCACCCATATATATATATGGGCACATGCACACACAATCACACATACACATACATATTCATACATCCCACATTATGTATATATTGGTTGAAGTTTGCTTTCTAATCCAAGCACATATGCATACATAGATCCGGTCACCCAAACATAAGTGCACGTATACACACAAACAAGATGTAGCATAGATAACAGATGATATATACATATACACACACGCACTAACAATCATATGTGCACACACACACACATATATACACACGCATACACGCGCGTACATACATTTTATTACATAGATCACGTTTTTTGAGGTGCAATCTAGGTTTTTTTAATTTTGAATGTTTGTATGGGGTTCGTAAATGTGTATGTGTTTTCATCTAATATTATGTTGCAGACTCCACATCGTTGTTTGTTGAATTTTGTGACTCCTTTTGTTGCGTCTTTATTGAGTTTGGATGAGGTAAGAATGCGTTTTAGGTTTTTGAGTTGGCGTTTGCTTTTTATTATTTTTGTTGTTTTAAGGAAGTTGTTTAGTTTGCTGTTTTGGTTAAGTAGGGCGAGGTTTTTCGTTATCTCTGTGAAAAGCTCTGGGTTGTTTGTGTTGTGTGTGGAGACGTATATTAGGATTTGTTCTTTGTTTCGTTCTTTAGGGGTTCTCAAATCTTCTACTGGTATATTTGTCGCAAGTTGGATCCCTTTGTCTATAAGTTGTGATGGGTATTTTCTTTTTCCTAAATTTATTCGTAGTTCCTTGAGTCGGATTTTCGGAAAGTTATTGTCCGTGATTATGGTTCAGATTCTACGTGCTAGGGTGTAGGGAATTGATTTTATGCAGCTTTTAGGGTGGTTACTTTTAAAGTGTAGGTATTGTTGGGTGTCTGTAGGTTTGCGGTAAATGTCTGTGATAATGTTATTGTCTTTAATCTTTATCAGTATATCTAGGAAAGGTAATTCTGTAGAGCTTTGTTCTATGGTGAATTTAATTTTTGGGTGTAGGTTCTGGAGTATGGTGTGTAAGTCTGTGATGTCCCCTCATGTGGGTTTCCATAGGATGAAGCAGTCATCTAAGTACCTTTTCCATGATTCTACAAACAGTTTTTTAGTTCTGTGGCCAAATTTTTGTTCTATCATTTTATATAAGGTTTCTTCTAGGTAGGCTAATGTAAGGGTTGCGTAAGTCGGTGCCATTTTCGTTCCCATTGCTGTAAAATACACTTCCACGCATGCATACTGGGGTAAATGTGCACCCTCACACACGAAACAAAAAAAGCATAATAAAGCACGCGCACACTTTCACTGGTGTGCGCGTCCATACCCAGTACAGTACCATTTCTCTAAACTAAACAAACAATTAGAAATTATACGTATGTATGTGTATGTACGCGCGTGTATGCGTGTGTATATATATGTGTGTGTGTGTGTGCACATATGATTGTGTGTGCGTGCGTGTATATGTATATATCATCTGTTATCTATGCTACATCTTGTTTGTGTGTATACGTGCACTTATGTTTGGGTGACCGGATCTATGTATGCATATGTGCTTGGATTAGAAAGCAAACTTCAACCAATATATACATAATGTGGGATGTATGAATATGTATGTGTATGTGTGATTGTGAGTGCATGTGCCCATATATATATATGGGTGGATGAATGTATACACATCCGTATGTATGTGTGTATATATGTATACATATGTATGCACATGTATGAGTGGGTAAATGTGTTCGTGTGGATATGGATATACGTGTATGTGTGAGCCCCTGCATATGTCTGTGTGTGTGCAGGTGTGTGTGTGTATGTGTATGTGCCTACATAGTATGTGGATGTTTGTGAATGTATATGCACATACATGTATGTGTGTACATATATGTGTGTATGTGCGTGTATGTGTGTGTATATATATCTTCTCCTACCTATTCTCCATCTTACTCGTGTGTGTGTGGGTGCGTGTACGTATGTCTGAATGATTAAGCGCATATATACATGCGTGTTTTGGTTGGAGGGGGGGGGGGAAAGTATATATATATATATAAAATAAAAAATAAAAATAATTGTTAGCGGTGGATGTGTGCGAGTACGTGTGTGAGTGTGTAGGTGGGTATGTATATATGTATGCTCCTACATATATTTCTATGTATGTGCGTGTGTGTATGTGTGTGTGCCTGCGTGCGTGTGCGTGTGCATGTGTACATGTACATGAATGTATATGTATGCGTGTGTGATTGTGTGTGAGTGTGTGCTATACATGGGGAAAGAAAGTCTTTAAAAAGAACCCTAAAAAAAACCCCCAAAAAACATTCACCAAATGGACCAAAAGCCACTCTTTGTAAATAAATTTGACCGGACACTTTGAACACTTACTGTTGGAGTCAGAATGTCTGAGGCCACACATCACTCTGAAAAACATATTTAATATCAGCGGAGGTAACTCTACAAACTCCCATTTTAAAGAAAAACTTTTTATGAAAACATCTGAAGAGAGCACACCCTAAACTCGAAACGCGTTATAAAAATATTTTAAAATAAAAATATGATGAAAACCTTTAAAAAAAACCCACAATTGTTGATGGCTACACTCTTTTAAATATATATATATATATATATATATATATATATATATATATATATATATATATATATATATACGTGGTAGAGGTTTAGGCTTCTTATCGTGGGGTCCCGATTTTGAGTCTCGCAAGATTCAGCCACTCTGATGAGTCGTAGACGACGAAACGCGTGTCAGTTGATTATTATATTTTAAAAATTATATATATATATATATATATATGTGTGTGTGTGTGTGTGTGTGTGTGTTTATATATATAGGATGTCCACAAAGTCTGACTACATTATGTAGCCAGACTTTGTGGAAGCATCCCGTAGATTATGTAGCCAGACTTTGTGGGCACCCTATATATATATATATATATATATATATATATATATATATATATATATATATATATATATATATATATATATATACAGGTGCCCACAAAATCTGTCTACATAATGTAGCCAGACTTCGTGGACACTCTGTATATATATATATATATATATATATATATATATATATATATATATATATTATATATATATATATATGCACATAAAATTATGAACAGTAACTAGACCCCGAATAAAGCCGGGCATAACTGCTAATGTATATATATATATATATATATATATATATATATATATATATATATATATATATATATATATATTTATATATTGCTCTGAGCTCCTTTCATAGCAAGACAAACGTTTTAAGAGAATTATAATTATAATTAAACTGTCAAATTTAAATGCGTAATGCTAACTATCTGCCTTACTTAAATTTTTGCTGAACACCGTTAGTGACAGTCTTTTAGTGGACAGTGGTTATTTTGGGATGTCACGTAAATCCACATCACCGAACTCGTCGGCATTGTTCAAGCGACCAGAAATAAAAATAGTGGCGATTATTAGTAAGACAAGGAGAACTAAGCTGCTAAAGCTAATACACTTGAGTGTTATATTAGTTGTATATGGTTTGCAAACATAACAAAAAGCTTGAAGCACGCTTTATTGTTCCAAATATTACATTATGGTTTGCGTCTCTTAAATTCTATCGGAAACTGTTTTACTTTAAATGTATCCTACAAATTTTGTCGCTAAACTCTGCATTCTCTCAGCCAAATCGCACCTGCGATATGTCTACACTAAATTAAGAAATAGGAAATGCCGCATCAGTATATCTACTGTTATTTATCAATCTATTTATATCTATATTCCATTCTCTTTCTTTCTATCTATCTATCTATCTATCTATCTATCTATCTATCTATCTCAATCATGTTTAGCTGTTAACATATGTAATTTGCTTAGAGACGAAAGTGACACTAGCGCCCTGGATATTACGCCACACTAAAAGAATCTAAGCAGATGTTGACTAATTTTAAAACTAACAAATTTCTATTGTCCTTTGATACGGCAGATTTATTTGCAAAAATGCATATTTAGGAGCGAAAATGCCTTTTTAGGAGCGCTGGTTTGGCATCTCTACTTTCCGACCTTGTGTCATATCTTGCTGAGGTTGACCACACCTTAGCAAGTTTGTTTATTTTAACAGTATTTTCCCGCGTGTTGTCTTCCGCTATGATGGGTGTAATCAAATCTTAATGAAACCGTCTCTATTTTATTTACAAGTTCAACACGTTAAATCTCCATATTGGTTGTAGATTATTAAATTCACTCGCAATTCTGGTCTAATTCTACATTCAACATCTATCCTAGCATCTCTATATGTTCTGCATCGGTTATAACGTTCAAGTGTAGAATAGTATTTTAAAGTCATAAAAAATCTAACATATAAGGTTCTATTGTCGGATTTTCAAAGTCAGATCAAAACACCATTTAAGCTTATTAATTAAACTTTGCTTCTAGCTATGCAATTTATATTCAACATTATTGCACCATGTTATCAAGAATAAAATAATATAATTAGCAACAACTTAAAGAAAATACTGAATCCGGCTCAGACGAATGCTAATATAACATTTTTAAATAATCGCGTAAAAATAAAATCAACAAAGACGATAACTAGTATTTCAGATTGTGGATTTGCATAACTTAAATAACAGAATGTAAAAAAAAAAAACAAATAAAATAAATTTTTTAAAAAAATTCTCTGCATGTTGAGCAACGCTGAATAAGTATAACTACTTCTCTATAATCAATTCTATCGGTCTTTGACGTTGTAGTTTGAAATAGCAATTTCGCTGTCCTATCACGTCTAAATTTGAAACAGCATCTTTTGTAAATTATCCTTGCTTTGGTTTGAAACGGCAGTTTGCTAGTCAGTGACTTATAAGTTTGAAATAACATATCCATCGGTCAATCAGGCATAGGTTTGAAACAGCATTTTCGTTGTTCAGTCATGCTCAAGTTTGAAACAACATTTTTGCTAGTCAATCACACGTAAGCGTGATATAAAATGTTCGCAGAGGTTTGTCAGCCACACATACGTTTAAAATTAGATTTTCATTGGTCAATTATGCTGAAGCTTGAAACAGCATTTTCCTTTGTCAGTCATGCTTAAGTTTGACACAGTGCTTTCGTTAGTCAACCGTGCTTAAGTCTGGAATGAAATTTTCCATGGTCAGTCACACGTACGTTTTAAACAGCATTTTCGTTTGTCATTCAAGCACACGTTTTAAATTCGAATTTCATTTTCCATTCAAGCTCAAATTTGAAAAAGCAACTTTACTGATCAACCACGTTTTAAGCTGAAATTTTACATTCATAAATTTGAAAAAGCATTTTCGTTGGTCAGGCAAGCATACGTTTGAAATTGGGTTTTCATTGGCCAATCAAGCTTAAGTCTGAAGCAACCTTTTTTTTAGTTAATCAACGTACATTTGAAACAACACTTCCGTTGGTCAATCACGTTCAATTTTACAACCGCATTTTCATTGGTCAGTTACGCTTAAGTTTGAAATAAAATTTTTATCGTAAACCGCTCGTCATAAAATGTCGATCGTAGTTATCTGGGACGATATTTTTCAGCTTGTTCATTTATGACACCTTCAACCTTAACTTAAACGAAAATTTCACGTTTTCTTTACGACGTACAAAATGGCGGAAGGAATGCTTCACGCGCACTTTTCGGTTTTCCGGATAGCTTTAAGGCTAATAAATCAATGTTATTAGCAGATATACACTATCGCATTTTGTTCGACTCAATGGGAGATAAGCATGAAAGGCAAGAGTCGAACAGACGTCGTGATGTCTGCCGAGTTTGAAATTTATTAGGAGAAGCTGAATACAGACGTCTGTCTATTGCATCTTGTGAATGCAGTTGCTTGTTTAATTCGGCGCAAGTACATTTACAGACAGACTGTACTACATTTGGGTCAATGAATGAATTATTCTTAATGGGCGGTGATTTATGGTGCAATTGCAGAATGCAGTCTAGCGCAATGTTTTATGGACAGGCGTAATTTAGAAGACGAGAAAAATGTGCATTAAAGAGATTATTTAGTTTATATGCATGCATAATAATGGCTACGCATACAAACTATTAAGCTATTGGCAAAGTGTTTAAATGCTTCTTTAATTTCTGGCAGAAGATTCCAGAGGCGTAACATGTAAATACGATAAATGTCATGGAAAGTAACAGCATATTTATTATTATTATTATTATTATTATTATTATTATTATTATTATTATTATTATTATTATTTTCTTTAACTTTACAGTCTTGTGATGCCTTACACTAGGTATTTTTTCGCTTAAGAGCGGGCTTCTCCATCAAAGCTAGTGAGCATAGTCAAAGAGTCAATTATATGAAAAGCACCTGGCGTAGAATGTTTGCTGTGCCGAGTAGAACTGACTTCTGGAGTAAAGTGATGTTGTATTTGATTCCCAAGGAGTTCAACTGTTCCTCAAGATCACCTGGAATTGAGCCAAACGCACATATGATGATTGGAACGATCGAAGTTTTCTTATTCCACAACCTAACAATCTCCACTTCATTATTATTATTATTATTATTATTATTATTATTATTATTATTATTATTATTATTATTATTATTATTATTATCATCATCATTGTTCTTCTACTTATTATTATTTTTATTTTTTTTATTATCATTATCATTATTATTATCATTATTATCATTATCATTATTATTGTTATTATTATTTTAAAAAAACAAATTTACTTTATTGATTATTGCTATTACCACTAATATTATTACTAGTAGTAGTGGTGGTGGTGGTGGTTGTAATGGTGGTATGTTTGCTGCTGATTTTCTTACACGCGCGCCATACGCGCTATGCTATATATGTATTAAAAAATGTTTGCACCATTAACGATTTAATGGCCGCATGGTGAGTCAAGGGATGCATGATATTGTTAAGATAACATTGTCGTTTTCATCATTGCACGGAAGCAACACTGTAATTAGACGGACAAATAAAGTGTTATAAATTTTGCTTAAATATCAGTAATATTTCATATGAAAGACGACTTCGATAGATAAATGTAGAAATATTTTTATGTATAACGCAAGAAACAGCTGGTGTAAATGGCGAAAAAATCCACTATTCTATTATTTCCTACCCGTAATATTTATTGAAAGGAACGAATTCGAAATACATTAAGAAAGAATACGGAAGAAGAAAGACAGAAAAAACTGGCTAGTCAGAATAAAATACTAATTTGTTAGATGTATTGTTATTCAGGTTTCAGACTTTTCACATTGGGTTCATCTTGAGTCCTGCACATAACGAGCTGTACCTACATTTTAGTGTTTAATAATCACATTGTTTGAGTTATGCTTAGAAAATTACTAATGGCCTGTCTACTAGTTGCATCGTTACAGTAAAGCAAATCTTTAAGTATTTGTTTTAAAAGTAATTTTTTTTACCTACTGTCATGTTAGTCAAATAATCTTAAGTAACGAATCGGTTATTATGTACTAAAAGTTTTTATCTGGAAGCTATAATAGAGCAATATGTTTTTTATTAATGGCATAATCTTATTTTTGCTTTTTAGGTCATAATGAAACAAGGCCGATAGCCATTAGTTGTGTGCTCCGGTGTAATGAATGAATGCGTGAATGTAGAATTTACATGAAATTCTTTAAGATAAACTAAAATGACCGAAAAATGGGCTGAAATGACTTAAATAAATAAAAAGTAAATGACTTAGAATGACTTTAATAAACTTAAGGATGAATTGAATGACCTTAAACGACTTGAATGCTTAAAAATAACTGGAATCCTCCCAAAACAACTTGAATGATCTGGAGAATGACTTGAATAGCTTTGAGACTGCCTGGTTGTAAAGTGGGTGATCATTTTACATTAAATTAATACAGAAAAGTGACCCCCCACTTTATATCACAAAGTTACAAACATAAGTACAGCATGTAGTAAGAACAGATGGTGTTTATTTGCTCCCCCACTGAGCAAATTAGGCACAAGGCCGTTTTTAATGTGAGGTAAAAACCAGCTCCCCTAAAAGTAGGCAAAAAAGGGGGCACTCTGGTTACCAAAAATAATAATTGTCCCAGTATAGAGGGTTTCCCCTCCATTGACTGGTACAAATTATCTTAAGTGCAGCATCTGCCGGAACAGATGGTATTTATTTGCTCCCCCACTGAGCAAATTAGGCACAAGGCCGTTTTTAATGTGAGGTAAAAACCAGCTCCCCTAAAAGGGGTCACTCTGGTTACCAAAAATAATAATTGTCCCAGTATAGAGGGTTTCCCCTCCATTGACTGGTACAAATTATCTTAAGTGCAGTATCTGCCGGAACAGATACTACACTTTGATCTTGGCCAAAAGGCCAAGAAAAGGGTATTTATTTGCTCCCTCACCGAGCAAATTAGACACAAGGCCGATTTTTAACGTGAGGAGTGAAGGAGAAATGGGGACCAACTCACCGGGGAGTAGGGGAGCTGGATAGTGACAATTGGTATGAAGGGTTGCCCCTACATTGACCAAGGTCTTATCTGTGGGGTCGCCCCCACATAGGGTCTTTGCTTGCAGCATCTGCCGGAACAGATTGTATTTATTTGCTCCCCCACCGAGCAAATTAGGCACAAGGCCGATTTTTAATGTGAGGAGTGAAGGGAAAATGGGGACCAACTCCCCGGGGAGTAGGGGAGCTGGATAATGACAATTGGTATGAAGGGTTGCCCCTACATTGACCAAGGTCTTATCTGTGGGGTCGCCCCCACATAGGGTCTTAGCTTGCAGTATCTGCCGGAACAGATGGTATTTATTTGCTCCCCCACTGAGCAAATTAGGCACAAGGCCGTTTTTAATGTGAGGTAAAAACCAGCTCTCCTAAAAGGGGTCACTCTGGTTACCAAAAATAATAATTGTCCCAGTATAGAGGGTTTCCCCTCCATTGACTGGTACAAATTATCTTAAGTGCAGTATCTGCCGGAACAGATACTACACTTTGATCTTGGCCAAAACCAAGAAAAACTTAAAAAGCTAAGAACAGCATATATTAACAACAGATCTTTGATCTTAATCAAAAAGGCCAAGCACAAAAATGTTACGGACAGACCGACCGACCGACGGAGTAACTTATAGAGTCGCTTACACGCGGCTAAAAATGTCTTAATTTTACCAATCCTCTGAGTATGATTTTATGAGATTACCGTACTAGAAAAGAAAGTATATTTTTCTAAATACTGTTGTTAAAAAGATGAGGTTTTAAACAAAAATATTGTCTGTGTAAACATGGACGACCCATTAATCTTCTCAATATATTGAATAGTCTAGTCAGTCTAGTTGACTTTTTGGATGAACCTAAAACAAATTGCTAACAAAGGTTTTTAACTTAGATATTGAGTATGAATCACCTCTCTTTTAGATAATAAAAACAGTTTATCACAAGTAACTTTGCCGAAAGGGGTAAACGGCCGCCATCTTTAAAATCCAACGTTTGTGTGTTTAACTTTAAGGAATATTTTTTGCGGTTCTGGAGTAAAATCTAATAGAAAAAAAGAGGAATGGATGTTTCCCATGTAGAAACTATCGAGTTTAAGGATAAAGTGTTAAAAGTTTGTGCGGAAGTCCGAAAAAATGATGGCTGGGCATCCACTGTTAAAAGTAGAATAGGTTGTGTTAAAAATGGCGGCCGTTGACCTCTTTCGGCAAGGTTGCTTGTGGTAAACTTTTAATTTTGAAAGAGAGGTTAATCATGCTTAATAGGCAAGTTTAAAACATTTGTTAGTAATTTGTTTGAGGTTCTGCCACATTTTTACTGGACTATGAAGCGAAATAAGTTTTATTTATTGTAAAGAACACGATACAACAACAATAATATTTAAATATCTAGGCAAAGTCAAATATCGATTTAAGTCTAATTTGGCAAATCCGACCGACCTAATTTTATGCATTAGATGATTTTTCATAAACAAAACATAGTCTATACTTTTGAAACAATTCTTTAGAATACAATATGTCGGCCATTTATAATCTATACATATCACCATAGCCATCTGGTCGTTGCATTGAGGAAGCTTGATGAGGATGTCTAACATGTTTAAAATTGATTAACATGTCCTGAATAGACATTTTGTCTTTTGCCTAATGCATCTTGTAAATGCAGTTGTTTGTTTCATTTTGGGCGAGTCGATTAAAGAAGGCGACCACTTCTGAATGTGGGAGTTTCTTAATGATACATTAAAGGCGAGTGTTTTTTTTTTCTTTCATACGAAAAATTATATACACACGCAAAACATAAAAAAAAAACATATACACGCAATTCCGAACACATACTCAATCAATCCATGACTGTTTTCTTTCTATTTTACACGAGAGAACCTAGCGCCCCGTTGGGTCAGTCTTGGTTTAAATACTATCTCTTTCTCAACTTTATATATATATATATATATATATATATATATATATATATATATATATATATATATATATATATGAAACAGCAAAACGGTACAGTATATGGATGACTATAATGCTCCCTATCTTGGGTTGAGCATATTGGGAAGTGATATGATATACAAAATACCATTAGCGTATGAAGCGATGCTCTTTGTGTAAACAAATTGAGCTTAGGTATTTGGACAATAAATTTGTATAATAAACATGTTATACTAAGATATACATATGCATATATGTATACATAAAAAAGTATTAAAAGGCTAGGACAATGCAAGAAATAGAAAGTTCCCGGCGTTGAGAGTAGAAAACAAAACAATTATATATAATTTTTATCAGAAGTAAATCTAACGTTAGAAGTCAAACTTCTACACTGTGATCTTATTTATGTGAGGATGGTCATTATATATTTCGAGCAAAATCCTCTTTGTCAAATGATAAGCGTTTCAAATCCCTTAAAAATCGAGTACCTGGCCATACAAAATTTCCACTCTTTATCTGTGCCTTAGCCTAAACGTACATTCCATGAGCAAAACTTCTGTCTTAGAACAGCACACGCGCGGAACTGTTTTCCGTTTGCCTGATTTCTTCCTGACTACCATATGGTCGTCTTCGAATTTAACGTAAGCAAGTTCTTGATCAGCCGTGCCCTCTTTAAGTAATAAAATTTACCAAATTTACACTATTAACGATTACTATGATATTGTCCCATTGACTACTGTATCCTTTTTTACCCTTATCCTCGAGTGGCCTCTGGGCCTTGATAAGTGGTGACCTCTATGTAAAAACAAAATTCAGCCCACCTAGTATTTGACAAACAGTTTTTTTCCTACGAAATATATTATGAAACACGGACACACAATTAATATCACAGTGTAGAATTTGACTCTTTAAGTTAGATTTACTATTGATTAGAAAACACGTGTGTGTGTCCGTCTGTATATTTAGACAGCATTTTTTCTCTATAGCATATTTCATTAAATAAAATAGACGTTTTTTGTCTATTTATTCTATTTTCGATCCTTTCCTAATAACAGTCTTCACTTTTGGCGTGAACTGGCTGAAGTAATCACCATATTTATCATAAGTCCGAGTACTTTCCAATCCTTCAGGATTCATCATCAGAGATAAATTAATCCAACTGGTTTTGACCAATTTATAAAGTGTTTTCCTTCTTCATTGGTTAATTATTTATCCTCTTTTTTCCATTGATTTCCAGAAGTGAAATCTCTTATTCAAAAGTTGGAAAGGATTCAAAATAGAATTAATAGACAAAAAGCGTCTATTTTATTTAATGAAATAGGCCATATATATATATATATATATATATATATATATATATATATATATATATATACATATATATCTATATATATATTTTTATATATATATAATGAAATAAAATAAAGATTACAATTAAAAATTCACGTGAAATTACTTTTTTCTTCACCATATTCCCTCTGCTTCACTTTTTGTTATCAACTAGGATCTTTGACTTACTTGTAGTTTCATCAAATACTTTTGCAAGCAAAATCCGATGCCGCATTTTGCTAAATCCTACCCTCTGATGAAAACTCCACGGATTAAGGACTGTCCACTTAGTTAGTGTTTCCTTTTCAAATTAAATATGTTTTAAACTCTTTTTCAAAGTGTTTTTAACATGTTTTATTACTTATTTGCTCTTATATATATACATATATATATATATATATATATATATATATATATATATATATATATATATAAATCACTTGTTTTGTCTCTTCGTCTTGACACCGACAAGTTTCCATTTCTCGCATTAATACGTCCTTAAGTACATATCACACAAAATGCTTCAAATAAACTACATCCCGCTGTTATATGTGATCTGAAATAAGAAAGGTTTTTTTTTTTTTTTATCTCTGGCAGGTTTCCATATAACCTATAATGTGTGAGTTTTATTTTCTCCCATTATTTTTTAAAAGTTCTCATTGTTTTTTACCATCATTTATTCTTTTTTAATCCAAGGAAAACAAAGGTTTATTTTTTCAAGGAACTTATACATAGCTTTGAAGATTTGTTTCGTGAATTTCTGCCATTCAATGTAACACGTGTAAGATGCAAATATATAAGCAATAAAATAGTATAACTGTGAAAGAAATACATCTGTGGCTTTGGAATGCTCAACACACACACACACACACACACACACATATATATATATATATATATATATATATATATAGTCATCCACTTACAGTACTGTTTCGCAGCTCATCAGTGCGACTAGACAGGCAACTGCCTCAGGCCAGGATCGAAACCCGACCGCCCAAATGACAGGCAAAGCTGCTCACCATTACGCTATACGGCGGATGCTGTGTGAGTAATGAATTAACGATGTTTTGACATATATACACACACAGATCAAGCGACCCACTTTAAATAGCCAAAATCTATCTAATATTTCTCTTATCGACCAACTGACACCACAAGACAAAATGCAATTCTTTTTCCAACAAGATGGCGTTACATGCCACACGTCTCACAGATCACTGACACGAGTTCATGACATGTTTACGGAAGAGAGAACAATAAGCAAAGGGTTATGACCCCCACGTTCCCTGGACTTGTCATCATGTGAGTTTGATCTTTGGGGGACTTTAAAACAAATAATAATTATGCAAATAATCCTTACAATTTAGACCAACTAAAGGAGAACATTACCAACGCTATCAGGGGGAATCATCAGCGAAGATCTACAAGCAGTATCTGCAAACGTTGTTAAACATGTCCAGAAATGCATAGATGTTAACGGGGAGCACTTCCAGCATCTTTTATAACACTACAGGTAATATAAACAATAAAAGAATGTTCCTCCTCTCTAGTACATTTTCTGGGCTACTTTTAAATGGGCTACCCTGTATATATATACCAATACATATGCCGCTCCACATTAAGGGACTATCAAATTGGTCAAAAAGAAAATTAATCCCAACTCGCATTTAGGTAAAAATGTCTTTTCGTATAAATAATTGAATTTATTAAAAAAGTATTGCAAACAAACAAACAACATCTACATAAAAAAACGCGATGATTCGGCAGCCGTTGGAGATGGTCCGGTGGTAGAGATTTAGGCTTCTTACCATGGAGTCCCGATTTCGAATCTCGCTAGATTCAGTCACTCTGATGAGTCGTAGACGACGAAAAACGTGTCAGTGGATAATATATATATATATATATATATATATATATATATATATATATATATATATATATATATATACTAGCAAAAGTACCCGTTGTTGACTGGGTTCAAAACAGCCTACAGAAAATGGACTCTGATTTATGAAAGTATGATAGGTTATAAAAAGGAAGCGTTGTAAAGAGACAGCTTCGAATTTGGGGTATCAAAACCAAAGCAAAATATTATGAAAGTAAAAATAAAATAGATAAACCCCATAATTTATTATACCATACCTGTTCACACTGAAACACTTATCACAATATTCTGTGGATCTATATTAAAAAACCTTGTTAAACTTTGTGACATATTTCCATTCTATGGAGGTCAGGCGCGAACAAACACCCCATAATTTTATTATACCATATTTCTTCAAACTGAAACATAATTATCAAAGTATACTTACGCAGATAGATATGAAAAGTCTTTATTAAAGTTTGTGCCTATTTCCATTCTATGGAAGCCAGGCACGAACGCAGACCCTCCAATTTTATTATGTCATCCCTATTTAAGTTGAAACATACTTATCAAAGTATTATTATGTACATCTGTATAAAAAAACACTTGTAAACGTGTTTTTTTTTATTATTATGTTTTAAATTTTTTATTTCCATACTTTTTGGACCAGGCGCGAACGCAGACCCCACAATTTTAATGAACCACCGTTCTGACAGATGAAACATACCCATTCCTGTGTCTCGATAAATCTTCTATCATTATATGTAATCAATTTTTTAAAATATTCAATCATATAGGAGCCTATTCGTGACCAGACACACACACATACATACATACATACATACATACATACACCCCCAACGCACTCACATTCAGTTTTATATTATATATATATATATATATACATATATATATATATATATATATATATATATATATATATATATATATATATATATGAATGGAAATGTATAAAAAAGAATACGAAAAGTATAAAAGCTTATAACTTTTCTTTATTCGTTTTCAATTGGTGACGTGCAGGAATACAAAATAATATTATGAAAAAAAAAAAAATTAAAAAACTTATTTTACAAGTACATATTTTCGACCGATCCTTCAGTCTTCATCGGTGTAGTGAAAGTATGAGCATGCACGGGGAAAAGGGGAATGGAAAAGGAAGGAAGGTAGATTATATATATATATATATATATATATATATAAGGGAATGTTTTTTTGCTATAGAAATCGATATGTTAACATTTAGAACATTCAAATAAGAGTTCGATTCTTCAAGAAATCTAAAGACATCATACAATTTTCCTTCGATTTAAACTGAGTTCACATGAGGAAATTATTGGCGGAGTCGATAAAATAATCGAGGCATATCGTAACGTAAAAACACAGGATTAGTTTTTATTTTGTGGATTTTCCTTGTTTCAAAAATTAAACAAAGAATATATCAGTGAAAGGTTTACTTTAAAAATGTTTTACACATCCAAATTTTATTAGTATTTTCAAGACTTAAAATAATTCGCTTATATATATCTTTTTTTTTTTCGATGGGGATCCATAATTCGTATTATTTGGATTATTCCGAATACTGTTCTCATCTTAAGAGGCTACGAAATTTCGGTTGATAAAATCTCCGAACTTCGTCAGGTGCACCTTTCTGTCGAACGCGAAGATCTGCATAGAATTTTGAATAGAAGACTTTATTTATTTTACACCAAAGCAACATGCTTTCGTTTTGTCAGCCGTGCCCGAATTGAATGATAAGTAATTCGCAATTGTATTTT
Source organism: Euprymna scolopes (assembly GCF_053919585.1). Taxonomy (NCBI): domain Eukaryota; kingdom Metazoa; phylum Mollusca; class Cephalopoda; order Sepiida; family Sepiolidae; genus Euprymna; species Euprymna scolopes. Next base: position 76,228,782 of record NC_136511.1, on the reverse strand, counting down.
GAAGTGTTGACCCTTCAATCTTTAGTAGAGTGTAACTGACAACTGATTAAATAAGGGGTTCATTTCGACAGAAAGATTCTCGAATTCGGCAAGATACAAAACGGAAAAGGTCGTAAGTGACATCAACCAGGACGCTGTGAAAATAACATTCTAGATGAGAACAGTAGTCCGAATGATCTAAATAGTATAAATAATCGATCCTCATCTCAAAAATTCAGAAACATAACTACACTCAAATGCTGCTTTCCACACACACACACACACACACACACACACACACACACACACACACACACACACACACACATATATATATATATATATATATAAGCATATCTGTGAGTTCGATTTTTATTCGATTTCACACGAAGGTACCTTATGTGCTGTGCAATGTTCTTACATAGGTTTTGTGTCGGAATGTCTCCGATAAGTATCGATAATCAATAATCGAAATAATCTGTTTAAAGACGGAACAGGCGATTTGTACCAAAGTTAATACAGCCTAACATCAAATGTGCATTTGAGAAGTTTTATTACAACACAAGCCGAAAGGCCCAACGTATAAAATCAACAGTGGATTCTTTGATATTAGAGAGGCACGTTCGAAATGAATGTTTCTATTTAAAGCACAATTTCACAATAATACTTGACTTTTTTAATTTGAACTTTAAATTCAAGACATTATTACCACACAACTAGTAAGGTTCTTTGATATGACGCGTTTGAAATGAATGTTTCTATAAAAAGCTCAATTGAAGCATGATACTTGACTTTTGCATTTTAAACTTGAATTTAAGCCATTAAATATAATTTCATAAGATAAACAGTAGGTTCTCTACAGTGCAATGTACACTGCAACATATTGTGAAATTAGTCACTGCGAGAGGCAAGAGAAGCTTCTTTAGGTACATCGCAATAGAACTCTAATTAGAATGGGCAATCAATCGATTTGATTGAAAAATGGGCTATTTCATCGATTTCGATGACAAAAAAAATATGAGAGTGTGAAACATTCGTTGATCATCATTCAATCCCAGGCAACGTCAGGTCACCCAGCTAGTATATATATATATATATATATATATATATATATATATATATGTGTGTGTGTGTGTGTGTGTGTGTGTGTTGTGTGAACATATAATGTGTCACTTGCAAAGTAATGGATTATTTAAATGTTTACGGCGGGAAATATAGACCATTATCACTTATATTCCTACTTCATGAATGCTTAATTAGGTCTTACAACCAGGGAAATAGCTATTAAAATTAATGTGTAAACTTATAATGTTGAATAAAGTTATTAAATGTAAACTTTATATCTCTCTATCTCCCCACCCCTCTCTTCATGTGTCTATATGTATATATATATATATATATATATATATATATATATATATATATATATATATATATGCATGCGTGTGCGCGTGTGTGCTTACACCTAAACGTATGTGATGTTTTTGTTGTAATGTTACCAATAAATAGTTGTGCTTCTGATAATGTTTGTTCTCTGAGCGTTTGAGAGTTGTTGCTCTATTTTTGGGATGTGCAACTATATATATATATATATCTTTATTCTGATTGGCAAAATTTTAGAATAATTATAAAAAAGTGAACCATATTGTAAATTCAATCAACTAAAAAATGGAAACCGGGGTGAGGAAAAGAAAAAAAAAAAAAATATATATATAATGGGGCAAGTTATATGTACAATTAAATAAAATAAATAAGTCGATTAAAAAAGATCGTTAAAATATACCCAAAGCGCTTTTCGTTCAGACAAACATTTTCAAGGGTCATAAGTCTGAAAATTATTATTTTTTAGAATATTTGGTAGTGATATGGAATACGAGCGGAGAGGTTAAGAAAAAAAAAAAAAAAAAAAAAAAAAAAAACCTGACTACCCAAATAATTCTAACTGAAGCCGGAGGTTTCTCTGCTTGCACAAAGTAGGGGGGTTAGCAATGATGGCAAGTGCTTCGAGGACAGACAGATGGAACTTTGTGCGTCCTCGGTGCAAAACAGAAAAACACTCCGGAGAGAAAACAAGACCGCATTCCTTTTTATCGACCAAATGTTGGCCGATGGACGATTCTATCAGTTGGGATTTTCTGGTAGTAGCTTGATGATCCCTGATGAAACGGGGAACATGTTGGGCGATTCTGACCTGAAGACGCTGGGTCGTCTTGCCTATATAGACGGCACCACACCGACATTGAAATTTATAAATAATATTACTAGTTTGGGAGATAGGCAAGACATCCTTACGAAATGAGGGAAAGGCGGTTTTTGTGGAAAAGGCAATACGGAGCGATAGAGCACCAAAATTAGAAGACACCAGAGAGGAAATCTTATCGCAAATAAGTTGGCCTTCAAGTCCAATCCAGGGTAACCTAAGGTATACCGGAAATCTACATGGACCGTATTTTGGTAGCTCAGAAAAGGATTTAATTTTTTTATTAATAACTAAGTTAACTAATGGAGGTGGATATCCATTAGTAATAAAAATCCTTTTAATGTTTTCAATTTCCACATCAATAAAAGGTGGGGAACAAATAGCAAGTGCCCGATGGGTTAAGTTTCTAATAAGATTTAGTTTCCTGGTTGTGGGTGCAAAAGAATCCCAACTAAGATAAAGACCAGTAAAAGTGGGTTTTCTATAAATAGATGTCATAAAGGAAAGCCCACGTTTAGAAACTAACACATCAAGGAAAGGAAGGGAGTTATATATATATATATATATATATATATAATATATAATATATAATAATAATATATATATATATATATATATATATATATATATATAAAGGAAGGGAGTTATATATATATATATATATATATATATATATATATATATATATATATATTAGTAAACTGACAAGGCCACAAGGGAGACAACCAAAGCAGCAAAACTGAAGCTGGCTTGCAGAACACAATATATACAAATGTAAGCAATTTTCATAAAATTTTAACCTTAGAATAAGCCTGCAAATTTTCATGTAGTTTCGTCTCGTAGAACTAAAGATATAAGCAGTTCAATATTCAATTTAGCTACCAGTATACAGATTCATATATACAGGGTCCCGACAATATTTTTTGGACACTTTTAAAAAAGTACTTCAAGGTGGTTACTAGTGCCAAAGACTTTTAAGATTGTAATTACGAAAACTTTCGCGACACTATTTTTCGGACATGACAAAAAATCCTATTTTATTAAGAGCTATGTTCAAGTATATGTTACTGTATGCAAATTTACTGCTTGTACACTTAGCTGTCATCATTAGAATCAATTATCTGTTATATTCTACTTGCAAAACCATTAAGTTTAATGAGGTAAAATGCATTCAAAAGAAGTCGTTTGTTTGGCACTGAAGAAGCGGGAAGATGACCTCAGCATCAGAAGGATCGCCATGGATCTGAAGCTGTCGAAATCAATGGTTGAATACATGCTGACGACACACTCGGATGGGAAAAAGAAGAGGGGTCGGAAAAGATCAATTGGCAAGAGGACTGAAAGGAGAATGAAGAGGACTGTGATACGACTTTTGACGTCTGGAGAAAAAGTTACAGCAAGAAAATTGAAGGATAAATGTGAATTTAATGTAAACGTCCGAACAGTACAAAGAACGCTGCATAGGATTGGTTTGAAGTATGCAAAGGCTAAAAAAAAATTACACTAACAAAGAAACACAAAGGAGCAAGACTGGAGAGTGCTAAAAGGTGCTTAACAAAGCATGTTGACTTTAAAAAGGTTATATTTACTGAAGAGAAGCGTTTCAAGTTTGATGGGCTCGATGGATGATGTACTTTATCGAGAAGGGGTGAGCCTGTTGTACTGAACAAACGACAGATGGGAGGAGGAGGAGGAGTTATGGTTTGGGGTATGATCTTTGCTAATGGAAATATATGGTTGGAGTGGCTGAAAGGACGACAGAACAGCGAACGTTAAAAACAGTTGCTGGAAGAGAATACCCTACCAAGGATAAGAAAAGAGAAGGGAAATGATTTCGTTCTACAGCAAGACAATTACAGTATCCATGTGTCAAAACTCATAAAAGTTTGAAATGGCCTGCAAAAAGCCCAGATCTAAATTTAATGGAAAATGCTTGCACAACTTGTCTATGATGGACCTAAAATAACGAAAGGGGCTCAACTTTAGGAACAAATACTAGATGCCAAAAACAACTAATAGAAACACGTAGAGATGTTATTGTGCATATGTTTGATAATTATAAAGAGAGATTGACAAAAGTTATAGAGAAGAAAGGTGATATTACAGACTATTAAATGGTTTTCAACAATGTCTGAAAAATAATGTCGCGTCTGTTTTGTAAAGAATGATGGAAATTAATAATTTTTCTTACCTAATCGATTTCCTTCCATTTTATTACACGTATTGTCTTTATATGTTTATGCTATTCTATTGAAGGAATGTCGCCACTCTATGTATAACGAGGCCGTTACTGCAGCATTCCCACCGGGTGTCCTTAACCTCGTCGGATTCCACCCGATGTGACAGGTGTTCTTTCAATCGTACATTGTCCCGTTACAAGTTGGCCTGTTGATCGTCCTCACCCACTGTGTTTTCATGGTGGGGTGCTTTACCTCTCGATCGAATCGTCTCCTACCCTGTGTAGGTAGTCTCCGGGTACATCAATCACTCCGCTGGTCCTTGCGGTTTGCTGCAAAATGAAGAATCCTCACCACAAACAAACAGAACTCCGGTTTATAGCAATAACAAACTATTTATTAATTTCATTACTTCATAACAGCTACCATCTAAATTGAGGTGACTGACTAAGCAGTGAAACGATGTAAGACCAGACCAGTAAAGTCACAAATTTCCCATTAACATCATAACATAAGGCCCTGAGGGCTCCCAAATCGGGAGCGCTTGGCCAGCCCAGCCGCTCAGCTTGATGGCTACGACTCATCTCTTTTTAGAATTCCTTTTTCCAAAAATCCAACCCCTTTTTCCCATCTTTTCTTCAGAGAGTGGTTACAAACACCCTTTCTTTCTTCTTCTTAGAGCTTACCCTTCGTCTTGCCCACTCAGCACCTCTCTCTCCCTTTTATCCCATTAATTTGTACTGAGGTTTTTACTTATTATCAAATTAGTAGTGATTAGTCATTCAATGTTTTTTAAATATTCTAATATTTTTCTGTTTTAAGTATATAAAAACACGCTTGAATTAACTAAAAATGCTGTCAACAAATGTTAAGAAAAACAGACTTTTAGTTGTCTAGTTTAGTTAAGTTGAACAAACCAGACGTTTCATTTATATATATGTATATAGATATATAGATATATAGCTATAGAATTAATGCATAAAGTAAACGAAGAAACTTTGTCGAGTAAACAGAAAGAAATCACCAGACATTTGAGTGAGCAGGATAACTTTTATTATAAGGTCAAAACTGATCATCAAGATGTTTGATTTTCGTTATTTCTATAGATTGAACGGAGCATTATTGTTCTTATTTACTTTACCCCCACACGAGGGCAGAGTTAGGCACCAAGGTCTTTTTTTAATGTAGAGAAAGGAACAAAAATAAAAATATTGTCTCCGTCATGAAGGATTTCTCATCCACTGACCATGAATAAAAAAATTGAAGTGTAACATCAGAACAAATGGTATTTATATGCTTCCCCCACGAAAGCAAATTAGACACAAGGTCGTTTTTTAATGTGGGTGAAAACCAGCTGCTCCTAAAAGGGGGCACTCTGGCAGTGTCCAAATAAATAGTAATTGTCTCGGTATGAAGGGTTTCCCCCACATTTACCAAGAACCAATTACTTAAGTGAACCACCAGAACAGATACTACAATTTGATCTTAGCTCGAGGGCCAGTCTCGGCTTCATTGTTAAACCGGAACTTTGTTAATTCATTGCATATCATTACACTGATTATTGCACAAAAATGAAACGTATTCATATGCAGATAATATTATGATATTTATTACCAATGATATTATTCGTAGCTTATTCCCGGCTGAGTCCTGTACTAATTATTTAATTATTACAGTCGTCAGATATATATATATATATATATATATATATATATATATATATATATATATATATATATATATATATAATTTTTAGTCATTCAATGAATTTAGAAATTTATGCCGTGAAATGGTTGAGTTTCAGATCAAAAGAGTTTTATTATTCTATGTTAGACAGAATATATTAGAAATATTTTAACTTCTTATCCTATAAGATTTCGAGGTCTACGATCTCTTCAGAGGAGAAAATATTATCAAATAGTTATAATGGTTTACACCTTATTTGCTAAAGTCAGTGAGACATAGAAAATCGCAATTAAAAATTGATTGAGTAATTAAAAAGTCATAGAGTAAGGGAAGTTAAAGAAAAGGATATAAAAGTTATTCGTCTATCTTATATTGGCTGAAAAGAGCTTGATAAGGATACCTTATTATCGGGCTTGAAACCGACGGTACCAATGATCTGTCTCAACTAACAACTTTCTGTACACAAAATATAAATACGCTCTTAAAATTTGGATTTTCCTTTTAATTGAGCACTCTGCTGGAATTATTTTTCCAAAAAAAAACTAATCATATATATATATATATATATATATATATATATATATATATATATATATATATATATATATATATATATATATAATTAAGCAGACGCTTTTTGTTATTTCTAACAATGTTTATTAAAATTATATATATATATACATATATATATACATATTGTGCGTGTTTGTTTAGTTAGGCAGATATTTTTTATTTCAACAAACATTGTTAAAAATAACAGAAAACGTCTGCTTAATAATACCTTCTTTATTTTTTTTTTAAATTTTCATGGCCATTTGATTATACTACTACTACTACTACTACTACTACTACTACTACTACTACTACTAATAATAATAATAATAATAATAATAATTAAAAAAAACATTCCGAAACAAATTTTCCTTTAAAAATACTCAGAACTCTTTACTTTAAACCAAACACTCTACACTTAATAATATTGCATATGAAACCAGTAGTAATAGTTTTGGGTGTTTAATGTAATACAATTTGATCTTGGACGTTAATTCTGACATCACGGAATTGTAATTATTAAAGTCTCTTTTGGAACAGTGTGAAAACGTGCTCTCGACATCTGACTTTACGCACTCGTTTCACATTTACCTTTTGAAATGCTCTTCTTCGCTCCAGATTTTCTTGTTCATTTTTTTTTCACATGATGTTAATTCGACGTAGAATCGAAAAGATACATGGTGCATAATAGTTTATGTAAATTTTAACACACAAAAAAAGTCATAAGAGAAATCGAAAAACATATGTGTGAAAGGGGGTTATACGAATCAAGTATATATTTTTGTTGTTATTTCCTTCTTTCTCAGCAATACCAAGAGACTTTCTTAAAAAGGAATAAAGGAACATATAGCATGTAAATCTTACCTGCAGGAAATTTAACGTGCGCTCCGACTAGGAGATGCATCAAAGAAAGAAGTGTCTGAAAAAGATGAAATAATAATAATAATAATAATAATAATAATAATAATAATAATAATAATAATAATGAAAAAAGCTAGAATATTAAGAAAAATCCTTGAATGCGGAGACTAATACACATTAGCCACATGAGCGGACCAGACAAATCGCTGAGAGGCAAAACATGAAGAAGCGTTACCTAGAACCAAGAACCTTAAAGCTAAATATCTATAAGTTCTCTATTCCATCCCTCATCCCTTCACATTGCCCCACCAACGCCCCCTTCCAAAAGAGTGATACCAAATAGCCGAGAAGGATGAAGGAGGATGGAAAGACCGAGGAGAGAGCACTGACCAGACCTCCGCTAGACAAGTGCAAAGAGAACTAGGACGTTTGGGGGGGCTTATTGTTACTTAAATTCGAGTGGAGACCAATGGCCGCTACCACCGAGAAATCAATGGTAAGCAGCTGTTGCGATAACGCAATTTTATTTGCAAATGTTATCGAAAGAGGTGGAGAGTACTGGAAACCTGGAAAGACTTGTCACTCAGCTTCCAGGAAACACCACAGCTTGTTTTCAAGGAGAGATCTTTGATAACCTGCATGAAAACACCTTGTTAGCAAATAATAATAATAATAATAATAATAATAATAATAATAATAATAATAATAATAATAACTAGAACCGAATCCAGAATCGGCATATGCACACAGAATAGTTGTGAAGGGTCAAAGATGATAGGAGTGAGGAGGAAGAACACTAACCAGACCTCTACTGGATAAGCGCGAATAATGCTGAGACTTTGGGCAGTCTTATTGCTACCAAAATCCATGTGAAAACGAGAAATCAATGGTAAGCAGTCGTTGCAATAACGCAATTCATTTCATAAAAGATTATCGAACGAGGTGGCCAGCACTGAACATCTGGATAAACTTGTCACCCAGATCCCAGGGAACATCACATGTTGTTATCAGTGAGTAAACTAATTATGATGACCTGTGTGAGAACTCATATTGTATAATAATAATAATAATAATAATAATAATAATAATAATAATAATAATAATAAAACCTTGAAAAAACAATAAGAGAGATTGGAATCGGAGGGATGACTGATAAGATACAGTAGATAACAGTAATGAAAACGGCTGAAATATTAAGAAAACCCCTTGAATGTGGAGACTAACACACATGAACTACAGGCACAAACTAAACAAACAGAAAATTCTAAAACACAAAGGAACATCACATGGAATCATGCAAACTAAAACTGTATAATTGTAAGTTAACACCCCCTGCGCCCCTACCCCCTACACATTTATTTTAGTGTGTGTGTCACCATTAACTGACGCCACACCAAATAAGTTAGGAGTATCAAAGAAGGATGGAAACATCGAAGAGGGAAAGCACTAGTCAGACCCCCGCTGAATGAGTGCCAAGGTGATTTGGACCTTGGGGGAGGCTTTTTGCCACCCAAAATTCCAGTGAAAAACCAATGATCGTAGTCAAAGAGAAATCAATAGTAAGTGGCTGTTACGATAATGCAAATTAATCTGCAAAGGAATAGTGGAAATCTGGGGAGAGTTGTTACTCAGACCCCAAAGGATGCCACAAGTTGTTCTCAAAGTGAAATCTTTAATGATGGCTTGTGTGACTACTCCTAGTGAGTAAATAATAATGTTTATTTCCTAATACAGTAGAACCCCGGGATACGGCACTAAAAATTAGTAACAAAATACAGTACATTATATAATACACATGTATATAATCATATAACATTATAAGTAAGACCGTAAGGCGGGCAAATACCGTAACAAATGGCCGAAAAAACATCGTATTCCACATCGTAACCTGAAAAAAAAACTGTGTATCTTAAGGCCACCGTATCCTCAGGTTCTACTGTACTCACTATTTTACTATTTAAAACATTTTTGTACGAAAAATATTTTCGCAAAATTGAAATTATTAATAGAAATACTCGACTCTGCTGGCTTGTCTTCAACTTTTGAACCACGATTAGAAATTAAGAATATGTATAAAATATTTTTCATCCATTTTTCATATTGAAAATCTTGAGGTTTTTTAATCCCCGACAAAAGGAGGGTGGACCTATAAATTCACCCTTGTCCGTTCGTCTGTTCGCACTTTTCTCAATAACTTCGCCTTGTAAATTTTAGAAATTTTGCACAAACATTAAACATGATATGAGTAAAAAAGTAAAAGGACAGATTTTCCTGGAGAACTCCGATTGTGCCTTTCGGGTTAAAATGGATAAAATTGACACTTTTGTGCTTATTAAAAAATTGATGCCTTGGATTTTTATAAAAATTTCTGAAAAGTTATAACTAATTGATTTCTATATAATTTCGTTTTTCTATACTTCGCGATAACTCTTGGGTGTGCTCCAGGGTTTTTTTTTAGGGCTAATAAACACACTCCATTTTTTTGGACTATTTTACCATATTTGTCCAAAATTTAGCAGTTTTGCATAGCGCTGAACTCAAATTTAAATATGTTAAGGCCTAGGGGACTTTTGGGGCTAAATGGAGGGCAAATGATGGACTTAATCATTGCTTTTTTGCAGGGCACAGAACTCAAATTGACATACGCTGAGGCCTAAAACTGGACCGTTTTTTCATTTTCACCAGAATTTGACGTTCCTGGGAACTTTGAGGACTAAATGGGAAGGGGCAAATGCTGAACCTAGTCATTTATTATGCCTCGTTCACTGTGCACTCACGGAGGACCATGCGTGCTACACTTGTTTTTTATGATATTTGATATGAGTTAGGAATAACACTATAAAAAAAACAAACAAACACTTGTTTAGTGAATTAAACCCAAGTCGGACGCTTTATCTATAAAATCAATGATCAAACGAAATTATTTTATCTTTTCGGTCCGCTTAAATGCGTTCGACGTAGGGTCTATGGTTTTACTCTTCGTATAAATCTAAAATAGTTCGATCCACTAAAATAAACAAAGAAAAAAATAGATGTGAGATAAAATATTCTTATTAAAATAAAACCATATTAGAAAAAAATCTATCAAATATTTTCATGCAGTTGAATTTAAAAAAAAAGGGGGAAATGCTTTCTCTTCAAAGTAAAACATATAAAATACGTATGCTGATCTGACAGGGAATTTTAAAAGATTATGAGAAATAATTGTTTGGTTCTTGAAAAAAGAGAATGCAAAAAATGTCACAACATTTATTTCAAGTATTTTATTTACTGTATATTTCGACGTACAAGGCGACCGTCAAATAAGACGAGGTACGAAATTGGAGCAGATTTTAATAAATTTATCATATGTCGTTTGTATAAGACGACTGCTAAATCACGACACCATGTTTGTTTAGCCTAGGCTACGGATTGCAACACTCGGTATCTTATGAAATACTGGTTTTTAAAGATGTTTTTTGACTTTAAGGTTCGTCATATACGCCGAAATATACGGTAATTGATGTGTATTTTGAATAATGAGTTTAAATATTGTTCAAAGTCTTCTAAAATGAAAAAGAGAATCAGATGGAAAATGATGCTCCCAAATCTGCAGTGAGTTTAGCTCTTAGCTCAAATATGATGACGCGACATACCTACATGCATACATACATACATACAGACAGACAGACAGACAGACAGACAGACAGACAGAGAATTTTAAACTAGGTTTTCTGGTATTTAAATATTAGGTATCCTACTTTTATCCGAGGAGTCTCAACCCCCAGCTTGTACCTAAATGAGTAATTCTAAGATTCAATTTTTATTCACGGTCATCATGATTCTTTCCCATCTCTCGCTAGCGAATTTACTGTACAAAGGACTGAATGTTTTGTCAAGAGTATTATAGATTCTATTATAACAAGAAATATTATATATAAAAGGCATTTTGTCAGTGTGTGTGTACGATTTTGTTCCCTATGGACTCCGAAATAGCATGACCGATTTTTATAAAATATAATTTATGTGTGTGGGAGTGTTCTTATATAGATTTTTAAAAAATCAAAATTCCTCTTATAAGTATTGAAATACGTTAATCGATACTCGAAATACCCGATTAAAAAAGAAAAAGCCCAATTTTGAACAAAGGTAATATGTTATAAACCCAAACATCACAAGCGCAAGTGAGAAGTTTTATCACCGCATAAGCAGAAGAGCCCTGTGTATTAAATCAACTGTATGATAAGGCAGGGGCGTGGTCTATGTAAATGTTTCTGTTTAAGGCACAATTAAACCATGGTACCTGATTTTTTAATTTTAAATTTTAATTCAAGCCATTATATAAAATAATTTCATGCAATAAACAGTAGGTTCTCTACAGTGCAATGTAGACAACAATGCATTATGGACTAAGTCACTGCGGGAAACCACGTGAAGCTTCCTTTCGTTACACCACAGTGGGTCCCCAACTATAGCAAGCTATCAATGATTAAAAACTGGGCAATTCCATGGATTTCATTGAAAATAAAAGTATGGTTGGAAAATTCATCGATCCTCATTCAATCCCGGGCAACGTCGAGTATCTTTGCTAGATTAAATATAAAGGGGGTGCTCTGTTTCATATTATAACGCTTACAATAAAATTACGTTACTCGAGAGTGAAAAAGAAAGAAATGAAATGGAGATTATGCTTTGCTTTCGCCTTTTTTGTTTAGTCACCGTGTAAAAAAAAAATCGCAATTTTATGTCTTAATAGTTCTATTTTTGCAAACAATATTCCAAGTCATAAATTCGTAGAATCTCGGTGCATTTTTCATTTTAAACAAGTTCGTTTTTTTTTTATTTTATTTTAATTTTAAACTTATTGCATGATAAGATTACCAACGCCGCCATATTGTTTAAAAGTACGGCAGGAGAAATCATTCGCGATTTTGACGTTTCATCATCGAGTGCGCGTTTTGAGACACAAACAAGATGGCGACACCCACACTGTTATACTGTATTATGTAAACATTTGATGCGAAATAAAATTTTTAAAAAGTTTATGACTTATTGAAGTGACCACACCAAAGATTAGATCATATAAAAAAAGTAACAAGAGTTCCTTTTTGACAGGATTATTGTATACTACACAATAACTCTACCATTAAAAAGTAAAATTAATATTGACTTCTACATTGTATACTAGCAGGGGGCCGCCCGAATTTATCGATCTTAAAATATGCTTAATATACTTTAATCCATGCATATTTCGTATTTATTATTACAGAGACAATTCTCTATTATCCAAATTTTGCTTGTATTCCATTATTCAATAAATGGTCCATTCTATATCTACAATATATAGTTTTGTGTCTTCATTTCATACTCTTGTTGTCCTATTATATATATATATATATATATATATATATATATATATATATATATATATATATATATATATATTCAATGAAACGATTCCAAATTGTGAATTAAATATGTTTACAAAAGGAAAATTTTATAATGGAGATAAATAAGGCATATATATATATATATATATA
>NC_136511.1:76200808-76210808 GCF_053919585.1 Euprymna scolopes | reverse complement strand
AAACGATCATTGAAGTAATGTGAATGAAAGGGAAACCTAAAATTAATAAATGGCAATCAATGTTTCGTCCACATTTGCAACTTTTATGAAGATGTAGACATCAGATATAATATATATTTGTTTAAATCATTCGAACAACTATTCTAATTTTAGATGTCATTCTCACAGCGTTTCGGCCTATGTATCGTCTGACTTTTAAGCGCATATTGTCAAACTAGGACATCTGTACTGTTCAATCCTCAGTACAGACGATACTAATAATAAAATTAAAAATTACGTGAAACTTCTATCCGATTACGGCTGACAGAGTGATAACACTCGGCACTATGGATTTACTAGAGTTCTCTAGATTAAATAGAGTTCAGTTCAAAATGCCATACCTGGACGGAATTCTCGCACTTTCTGAATAGACCCGCCAGTCTAAATGGCTAACTGAATTTTTAATGCATAGTTATTCCCAATATATATATATATATATATATATATATATATATATATATATATATATATATATATATATATATATAAATATTGATGAGTTCCCTGGATTAAGTAGAGTTCAATTCAAAATGCCATACCTAGACGGAATTCTCGCATATCTATCTATCTATCTATCTATCTATCTATATATATATATATATATATATATATATATATATATATATATATATATATATATATATATATATATATATATATACTAGTCTATCCTTTGGCCCTTAAAGGGTAAGATGAAAAATGTTCAAAATAAAAAGTGATTTTGAGATTATGTTGTCTTTTATTGTATTTAGAAAACATGTATTTAAGTGAGTCGTGAAAAAAATAAAACTCAGAAATCCTCCAGAACACTACTGCAAGCACTAATTATAATTAAGAAGGCCCCACTAAAACAAAATTTCCAACTTCCTTCCTCCTTGAATAGAAAATATTTTTAAGTAAGACCTGAAAAACAATCCTCAGAATCCACAGGAGCACTACTAAAACAGCAAATATCTTTATAAATATGATTATAATTATATAGTGTATATTTATTTTTAAATCTTTTTTAACTCAACGGTATTAAATTACATTAATTTGTAAGGAAAAAAAAGTTAAAATAAGTTACAACAGAAAGATGTTGTTGACCTTATGTATGCTTTGAATTACAGCAGCGGCTTTTAATATCGGGTTTAAGACAGAGCGGCCATGAAATAGGTAAGCAAATGGATTTTTTGAAACCGGAAGTTATAAACCGGATGGCTAGTTTAAACGCCCAAGAAAGGAAGCAGATATGAGTTTTATAAGTGTATAGATATACGGTTTAATGTTTACTTTTAATATTGAATAAACGCATGTAAGAGTATATATTGTTTTTAAATAGCTCTGTACGTTAGTTTGACAAGCCATCAATATCTACTGTCTCACAAAAACACCGAAAACACGTATGTCTAAAGATTGCAGATATGAATATTATGCCGTCAATGATATGGCGAACTACTTAGTTCACTATAGCATCGCTAAGTATGGTTAAGTATGGCTACATTATATATATATATATATATATATATATATATATATATATATATATATATATATATAATTTTAAGTATTTATTTATTATATTATTTCTACCTACATACAGTAGTGTCTCATGTTTATGCATTCTTCATTGTATGAAATAGAATTTACTGCCAGTCGAAGGATTCGAACCTAGTTGTAATGTCACTTTTGACCGTTCAGCCTGGCATTCAACAACTAAACCACCATTAATAAAGGCGTAAAAGAAAGGTATTCATCTCTATTTTATTTTGTCAGATTAACGGCTATATATACTAAGTTTTGTCCTATAGCATCGGTTGGAACATAGCATTATGAATAGATGGATTGTTTATAAATTCAAATAAGCTCAACCACTATAAAAGTATTAAATATCTAAAACGAGATACTTATGCATATGTTAATTGACATCATATATTGATCAGGACAGCCCGCTTACACGGCTTTATAAGCACCTAAATTCACTTGCACTAATTTCTCGGTTTTCGCGGGAAAAATCACTAGCCCTCCCCCTTCAAGCCAAGTTTTGTTTTTTAAATAGGGTTCGAAATCCGAGATCAGCAGTAATTATCACTTCCTGCACTAAATGTTGCGGAGGCATGAAAAACCAGCGTCTGTAAATATACAAACTATTAATATTTAACTAATACTTTTGCATGCAAAATCCTATCCCGCATTTTGCTAATTCCTACCCTCTGATGAGAAGGAAAGTATTTCTTCGAAACTCCACGGATTAAGGACTATCCACTTATTTAGTGTTTCCTTTTAAGGTTAAATACGTTTTTAACTCATTTCAAAATGTTTTTTAACATGTTTTATTAACTGTTTGCTCGTATATATATATATATATATATATATATATATATATATATATATATATATTCAGATTTGAGATGTTCAAAAGTAGGGATTAATTAATACAACGAGGTTGTTAGATAGTGCTCGATAACAAGAGCAAAATATTTTTTTTTTCGAGGGTAAGCAGTTACATTTTTGTTTTTGAAGAGCTCAGTCTTTTTTTTTTTCTGTAGCGTCGAATGGTTTAGGGTCGCCTGACGACATCTCATTGATGGAAACAGATGGCTGTTTGTAGCGACCATATGTAACTGTTTACCCTCGAAAAAAATATATGTGTGTGTGTGTGTGTGTGTGTGTGTGAGAGAGAGAGAGTGTCTGTGTCTGTGAGAGTATGTGTGTGGTTGTGTTTCCTGGTTTAAATAATATTTTCTTTTTACATTTGACAAGTAAAAAAATACATATATATAAAACGTAAAAAGATCGTAAAATTATAGGTGTAATTATAATTAAAATATTTCGAGAGGTTGTTCGCTCTCTGTCTTATTTAGACAAAGATCGAATCCCATTTCTGGCCACAACGCTTGCTGGGCTCAAGGTGCTTGATAAGTTTGCCAACATCCCGGACAGAAGTACGGATAGCGTTTTAAGTCATAGTGGGCGATTCACGTGGTTGAAAGCTATGATTGCAAAGGGCGGGATTCGATGCAAAGCTCATAGAGAACAAAGTGCGTCATGTGAACACATCATTATAATTACTTATTATGTGTAAACTTAAACATTTGGTGGGCGTCACTGAAACGGCGAAGTTCATCAGCCTTCAAAGGAATAAAAACACTAAAAATCTAAAACTAATGCTATATTTATTGCTTATACTCGTTCTGGCATGGGTATCCCAGCAATAATATATATATATATATATATATATATATATATATATATATATATTCGGATGGACAAAGACTCTTATGACGATAAATCGACGAATTCAAAGCTCTATTTTAAAATTAAGCATGATGGATCAACAAACATATTTGAAACCGAAACTTGACAAACTAACAAACATATTTTAACTTAAGCTTGACAAACCAACAAACCTATTTGCGACTGGAGCTTGACAAACCAACGTATTTCAAACTTAAGAGTAATATACCAACAAACATATTTCAAGTATAAACGTGACAAACCACCAAACGTATTTCAAACTGAAGTTTGGAAAACCAACAAACATTTTAAACTTAAGCTTGACAACCCAACAAGCATATTTCAAACCTGAGCTTGACAAACCAACATATTTCAAGCTTAAGCGTAATAAATTAATCGATTAATGGTAGACAGAACCTCTTATTGAGAAGCTTGAACGTAGGATTAAATAAATAAATGAATCGACAGTAGTCGAGGGCGACCCAAAGGTTATTTTTGCGTTTGTTCTTATACAAATGATATAGAGGGATATGCCACTTCTAATGTTGAGTGCTATGTACCATATCTTGAGCCTTTGATGTGACTCGACTGAATTTTAAATCCCGAACCTAGTCCCATAAGTGAACACCCTAACCATCATATAAATGGGTCGATGAGATAGTCCTCTCAACATGTGTGCTTCTTTCTAACTGAGGCGTTAGCCCGACGGATGTAGCCTCTTTTAGAGTTGCTTGGCTGCATCTCCAAATAATATAAAATGAAGGCGGCCGAATTAATGCATTAATTAGGGAAGAGATGTGGGGTATTCGACTGACATCTTGCTAAACTGATAAAAACTATGCCCCAATTCACTGGCGACGAGACCTCTATTGCACTTAACTCGCCCTCCAATAAATCCACATGCCTCGCCCCCTTCACCTCCGCGTGATATGTGTCTTCACAGACTCTGACGTCACATCCGTCCCCCCCTTTTTTTTTAGATTGCTTTTGCACTTCGTCACCTGTTTACGGATCAACACCTGCGTATCTGAGGTCATGTACTTTACCTTTCCTTTCTTAAACCTTTACACGTCCCAGTTTTCATCCCCTATCTTGTTATAAGCACACCGTTACCCATTTATTCAACGTCTGGAGATGTCGTTGTTCGCCGCAGACAACAGAGAGTGCAATCCTTCTTTTTCTCTTAATTATTACTGGTTACTTTATTTAGCATCTCTTGTAATTCAGTGTGAAAGCTCATTTTTCTTATCATCACATTTAACGTGAAGACAAACGTAGTCTTACTTTACTCCCCAGAGACAACGGATAAACCCTGTAAGGATTCGTCGTGTAAAATCTATAGTAAAATCAAGGGTTACGTAATCATTAACCGGGTGAAGCTGATTATTCAAATATATGTGACATTAACAGTGGGATGGGATGAACTAAATAATTAAAAATAATAAATTGCTGTTAGCAACAAGTTATTATTTTTTATGGTAGAACAATAATAAAGACGTCTACTTACATGCCATTTGGGTCTGAATTACTAAGTGTGTTATAATTACGGTACAACAACTTGTCACCGTTTGTCAGCTTACATGCTACGTGGTTCTGAATTACTGTGTTATTATCACGGTACAACAATAAGAATGTTTATAAGCTTACATGCTATTTGGGTCTAATTATTAAGTGCGTTATTATCACGGTACAAGAATAATAAAGACATCAGCTTACATGCTATTTGGGTCTGAACTACTATGTAATTATCAGGGTACAACAATAACAGAGGTTGTCAGCTTACATGTTATTTAGGTCTGAATAGTGTAGTATGTTATTTTCATGGTAGAACAAATTATCAACTTACATGCTATTTGGGTCTGAATTGTTAAGTGCGTTATTATCACTACAACAATTTGTACAACTTACATGCTATTTCGGTGTGAATTGTTAAGTGCATTTTTATAACACTGCAACAATTTGTCAACTTACATGCTATTTGGGTCTGACTTACTATGTTATTACCAGAGTAAAACAATAACAGAGTTTCTCAGCTTACATGCTATTTGGGTCTGAATTACTATGTTAATAACAGGGTACAATAATAACAGAGTTTTTCAGCTTACATGCTATTTGGGTCTGACTTACTATGTTATTACCAGAGTAAAACAATAACAGAGTTTCTCAGCTTACATGCTATTTGGGTCTGAATTACTATGTAAATAACAGGGTACAATAATAACAGAGTTTCTCAGCTTACATGCTATTTGGGTCTGACTTACTATTTTATTACCAGAGTAAAACAATAACAGAGTTTCTCAGCTTACATGCTATTTGGGTCTGAATTACTATGTTAATAACAGGGTACAATAATAACAGAGTTTTTCAGCTTACATGCTATTTGGGTCTGAATTACTATGTTAATAACAGAGTAAAACAATAACAGAGTTTCTCAGCTTACATGCTATTTGAGTCTGAATTACTATGTTAATAACAGTAAAACAATAACAAAGTTTCTCAGCTTACATGCTATTTGGGTCTGAATTACTATGTTAATAACAGAGTAAAACAATAACAAAGGTTCTCAGCTTACATGCTATTTGGGTCTGAATTACTGAGTGCGTTGTTATCATTGTAGAACACTTTATCAATTTACATGCTATTTGGGTCTGTGTTGTGAGGTGCGTTTTTATCACATTACAAAAATTTGTCAACTTACATACTATTTGGGTCTTATTTGTTAAGTGCGTTTTTATCACTACAACAATTTGTCAACTTACATGCCATTTGGGTCCGAATTGTTAAGTGCGTTGTTATCACATGTCAACAATTTGTAAACTTACATGCTATTTTGGTCCGAATTGTTCAGTGCGTTTTCATCACATTACAACAATTTGTCAAGCTACATGTTATTTGGGTCTGAATATCTAAGTGCGTTGTTATCAATACAAAAATTTGTCAACTTACATGCTACTTGGGTTTGAATTGTTAAGTGCGTTGTTATCACGTTACAACAGTGTGTCAACTTACATACTCTTAGGGTCTGACTTTTTAAGTGCGTTATTATCAAAGTACAGTAATGAAGTTTATCAGTCTGCGTGCTATTTGGGTCCGAATTTAAAATCCGACACGATGACTTTACATGGCATATACATGTATTTGCATACATTTAAATTTAATACGTTTTATTTTACAAGAAAGTTGCCACTTAGAAGCTTTGAAAATATGATTGTATGCGAGGAGCATTTGAAGCACATAATGTTTTATAAGATTAAAAAAAAAAGAATATCTACAGATGAAAGAACGCTATACATGCTCTCAGCTTATGGAGAAGAATGCCCCAATGATAGACCCCGCGGGAAACATTATACAAGATTCAGAAATGGAAAGTAACCTTAGAGACCAAGATCGCCCACTACATTCAGATGAGTTTGCTGAAGAACTCCTTGTAATATCACTTGATATCACAGTATCAGTTGACGAATTGGCAACTGTACATCGCCATCTTCAATAACTTGGAAAGGTTTCGAAGTTTATAAAATGCGTTCGTCATGAACTGTCGAAAGGGGAAGACCTGAAGACTACTTATACTGTTTAGATGTAAGTACGTCATAAAATCACGTCATTTCCCTGATCTGGCGCCTCCTTACATTAATGCATCGGTCTAATACACCGCTCCATCAGAAATCATGTCATTAAATTTGCATAATTAGCGATTTTAATGATCATGAAAAAAAGGACAGCAGGCCGTTTATGTTCGGTAGCTTTGAACGACGAACCAGAAAGAGAGTAAGATCTCATTATAAGCGGAGGTGGAACGAAATTTAAAATCTATGAACAGGGAAGCGCATTCTCTAACCTTGGCTAAATTAAATCCAAGAGAAAACACACGGATATGAATCAAAGTAGGATAATACATATTATTCTAATCTAACCATCACGGTGATAAATCAAATCTTTATTTAGCTTATGAATCGTGTTTGGGAGAGGTATGAACTCACAACTATGGGCAAACTAAGAACTTATCTGTTATTAATCTAATATAATGATCAGTTGTTCTGTTTTGGTAGCCATCTTACGGACAAGAATGAATGTTTATTGTAAAGGAGAAAATGTCTTTCAGGGTTATTGCAAAGTTATGCACATTCAACAGTTCAACTGACGTAATAACTACTTTTTACTTGTTGTATTTGCGGTTTCTTTTCAATAGAGTAATACCTTAAGAGACGACTTTTGTGAAAAACAATACTAATTGTATGTATATTTACACTCTAAAGATCTAATTATTGTGTTTAGATACGATTTCATAAATCACGTGACGCCACAAAATTGACAAAAGAAAAGCAAAAATAAAAACACGAAAAGCCAAAGAAAAAAACAAAAAAATATAGAACGCAAAGCAAGAAAAAAGTGTTTGTGTGTGTGTATGTGTGTGTGTATCGTAGACTAACAATGCTGTATCTGCTTTCTATCCCTGTCTCCTCCTCCTCCTCCTCCTCCTCCTAGCCCACCTTTGTTAGACTCTCATCCCGATTTCTATGGCAAGTTGGTTACAATTTTATTGTTCATCTTTTATACATCTTTTCTGTTACATTAAGGCCTAAACATCAAGCATTTAGTAATTTCAGTCAACATTTTTAATTGTGTATAACCTTTCCCTTTTTAGTTAAAATGTCGTGTGTGTGTGTGCGTGGCAACCTTTCTTCTGCCACTCCCTCCTTCCATGCATCCAGTACGCTAGCACTCATATTTATTGTTTTTATTAATCTTTATTATTATATATCAATTTCTCTGTCATTACTGCTGTGTTTATCTTTCTTTAATGATTGCTGAGTGTAATTTGAGTATAATTTGAGCTTGTTTGAGTAAATTTCTTACCCTTGGACCGGATTAATTATATTCCTTTTAATTCAAATGGGAATAATTATTTTGAGATATGATTTTTTTTGGAGATACGTCAGCGGTCATAATTCGTATCTCAATGTATTATTGTGTATATTTTATTACTACTTAATACTGAACTGTGTCCTTCTTCCGAACACCTATCGGTCCAAAATGCTAATTAAATTTCAGAAAAATAAAATTCGGACAAAACCCAGGAAATGCTCTAATAATTACCTATTCTTTTTTATTTGCTTTTAAAAAACTGTAACATGTATCTTAATCAATCGAAGGTTCCATATCTCTAGTTATAAGTTCATATCACAGAATACCACCGATCTGCTCATATCGTCCTAGAATTCCGACGACTCTTAACTACAATTAAACTCTATTCCAAAAATAACCCGTAAGCCCAAACTTGTTTACATTGGACTTGGAGGCTACTAGATTGTAATCGGCCGGGAAGCAGGCCAGTGGAACAGTATTCCACAAGCGGACAATTTTAGGAAAGAAGCTTTGTGCATAGAATCTGCATTTAGAATTAGACACAGATAGAGAATGGGGGAACTTGGTAATAATGGTTGTAGCTAGTAGAATGTTTTTTTGTGAAAGTTTGGCAACGTGTTGTAAGATTGCTCTTAAGTTTATCTTTATATCTCAAGGTATATGGGATGTTGTTGATCGATTATTTACTAGATGTTGATAAAGTTTATGTAGAGTTACTTAATATCTCGTTTACAGATGTTCAGAAAACCACGTTTTTTCCCTGACCTGGCGCCCCCTTACATTTATGCATCTGTCTAATACGCCGAGCCATTAGAAATCGTGTCATTTAATTTGCGGAATTAGGGATTTTAATGAGCATGTTAAATAAAGGGACAGCAGGCCGATTACGTCCGGTAGCTTTGAACGACGAACCAGAAAGAGAGTAAGGTTTCGTAATAAACTCCTTACAAAGTTGGAAGGAAATTTTAAATTTTTGAACAGGGAAGCGCATTCTCTAACCTTGGTCAAATTAAATCCAAGGGAAATCACACGGATATGAATCAAAGTAAGATAATACATATTATTCTAATCCAACCATCACGGTGTTAAATCTATTTAGCTTATGAATCGTGTTTGGGAGAGGTATGAACTCAATAACTATGGGTAAAATAAGAACATCTGTTATTAATCTAATATAATGGTCAGTTGTTCTATTTTACGATATTTTAACCTTTGGTAGGTAGGTAATTTTATGTTGAAATACACGTATGTTTCAAGCTCCAAACTCTGTCCGATCACCTTAATGTTACACCCATGTGCCCGTTTTACAAGTATTTTAATGGCATGTGCTCTGACGAACTCATGGCACTTGTGACCCGTTGACTTAAATACTCCTGAGTAACTCGACAACCAGCAAAATCTCAGTCCTTCACTGTTGAGGTCGTTTGATACAGGAAAACTTTCTACTCCAATAGTCCCCCCCCCCTTGAACTTCTAGACTTTGGAATTCTTATCTGGTTCCTGCTTCCTTGACTGTATTAACATGCTTAAGTTTAGATATAATGTGAACATCCATGTTGCTGCTCAACTCCTACAAGCCGCTGTTAGACATAATCCTTAATCTTTAAATTTTGCGATTAAGTGACTATACTTCTTTTCGGGGTGAAAATGAGTAAAATATATTTTATATAGAAGCTAGGCTGGTTGCCCGGCGTTGCCCAGGTGTTTGGAGGTGTGTGCTGAGCAAAATAAAAAAAGTGGTAGTAGGCAGGACGGCAGGCAGGCAGGCAAGCTCTAACCCGTACCGCGAAGGAAGAAAAAGAACATGAAAAAAAAAACGCGACGTCTTTGCCGTTGCGTCCATTGACAAACCGGAAGTGACGAAGGTTTAAATTAAGGC
>NC_136511.1:76140808-76195808 GCF_053919585.1 Euprymna scolopes | reverse complement strand
ACACACAAACCAACGCAGAGAGGAATTTATAGAGATGTATTGGAGTCTCTAAAAAAAAAAATGCGGTCCATTCCATCGATGCAACTTCAATTTAAAATTTAGGCCCGACTGATCATATAACAGAGAGAGAGAGAGAGAGAGAGAGAGAGAGAGAGAGAGAGAGAGAGAGAGAGAGAGAGAGTCTGTTCTGGAAATACTTGGACGCATCTAATTACATTCAACAATTTTAATTCGTTTATTCAATGTATGAATTTAACGATGAAAATTCTGTTTTAAACGGAAACATGACAGGATGACAGACGGAGCCTATCCATAGCCATGTTTCGACACCTCCGCAATAATATTCAAACCTGCAAGTGTGGTTATTTAAAAAAAAATAGTTTCGAAAAGGGAATTGTGACAGACAAACCAATAAATTAAACCTTTCGTGGACATGAGAGGTATTTAAGCAATTTAGATCTGACGGATGTTATCAATTCCTCGGGGGAAACATTTAGTTTCCAATTCGGGCATTACTGACATGTAAACAATCTCCTTTTCACCAAGAACCCGAATTTGTGCTAATTTTTCGGAGAAATTCTAATATATTAGAAAAAATTTGACCCGGTAGGTCATACAATGAGTTCGGGTGAAATTGCTTGAAGCAGAAAAAAGTGAGTTTGTAAAGCCAGTTATGAATAGAAAATTAAAACAATCCAAAACTAGTCTCATTTTCCTCTGTGTGTATATATATATATATATATATATATATATATATATATATATATATATATAAATATATATATATATATATATAAATATATATATATTTATATATATATATATCATTACTACAATAATCATTTTTTAATACCTACAGACACTAGTGTTTGTATCTTTTCAGGAATCATCAGTGCAAGGCGAAACGGGAGTTTAAAACCCGGTCACGAAGCCATCTCAGACTCCATTAGCAAGGAATAAACCTCACGGCCAATCTCAACCGGGAGAAATATCGTTGAAATTTTAACATTTATTTTTTAAATGTCATAACATCCGGCCATAGTGATCTAATGATTACAACATCATGATCTTCGCATGCGAGCTTAGGTGACCGACTTTCTATTTCAACTTAAAGTGTTCAACAATAAGAACCGAGTTTCTTAAAGGGGCTGACATAATCATTTAAATAATTTTTTTTAATATCTACAGACACTAGTGTTTCATCCTTTCGGTAATGATCAATGCAGGTAACACGATTAGTATCAGTCGGTAGATTCGATATATAAAAAAATAGTTGCACACTATTTGAAGACACTTGTTTTGAATAGAAATTAGAATATTTTGAAAAGTTAAAGTGTCAGGAAAATGATAAAATCATTTTATGTCCTTTTGTTGATTTTTGTAAGTCCAATATTTCGCTAAAAATAGCTTCATCAGGGTAGTTAATCAGTTCGTAGTTTTTTTCTTTTTTTTTCTTCATTTTGTTGTGATAGAGGAAGTAAGTCCTGGAGAAGAAATTTAAAAGTACGATAAGAGTCTTCTATCATTTCTGAAAGTGACACAATGTTCAACGAGCGAGATCGGAGAGGCGCCGCTGTACAGCACATGTTCTCTACCGATCCAAATTATGACAATAGGATCATTGCCAGCATCCCAAAATGCATCGCTGGATTGCCACGAATAACAGGATTGTGCGCAGCGTAATGAAACTGAAGTTTTTCGACAACGATTATGGTCTTTGATGTGGTCTCAAGTGAGACATTCATCATGCCGCATCACATCGGAATCGTCTTGAAAGTCAACACCAAAGTGTACGTGGATGTGCTGAAGAGTATGGTGCTATCAGATGTTCGCTGGCAGACACTGGGTGTTGAAGCAGGACTCGGTGCCAGCCAACAAGTAAAAAAACAAAACAAAACAAACAACCCAGGCTTGACTTCAGAAGGAGTGCTACGACTTTGTATTCTTTAATTACTGGCCCCCTCCTCCCTCGATTTGAACCTGCTGGACTACTTTGTTTGGCAATCCGTCGAGAACATCACAAACATGACCTCCCACAACACCAAAGCTTGTAGAAAAGGCATGCTCCCAGTTCCTGACCGGTATCGAGGCGGTGATTGAAGCTGAAAACTGCCACATTAATAAGTAACATTTCACTTTAGCATGATTGATAGCACGATAACAGAAGAAAACGGTAAACTCTTAGAGTTCCTTAGTTTAAGTTCTCTTGGACACACAGATCTCCAGTTCTTAAAACCGGCGAAACCGAAAATAATCGCGTGCATAAATTGCACACCACATTAGCATAGAAACGCGCATTTTCTCCGCTCTTCGTACCACTTCTATTTATCCAATATCATCGGGAAACTTCTATAAAGCATTATACATGCCGTGATTCGAATTTCGACACGCTAATAATGGAGCTATTTTTATTGCGGCCATTACGAGACTAAAATCTTCATGCTGGAATCTAGTCCAGTATATCTTTTACGTTGGTGCAAAAAGAATATCGTTTTCTAACATATGCTACTTTTATATATGATTTCTGTATTAATTCATGGCTATATATATATATATATATATATATATATATATATATATATATATATATATATATATATATATATATATATATATCCAGTTCTTTCAACGGTTTTTCTTTTTCATTTCGATACTTTTTTGTGACCAAGAGCGGAGGTCTGTTTGAAATATAAAAAATAACAATAAAAATATTAAATACAAAAAGTTACATCGTTTTTCATGCTTCAAAAACCCCTCATACCCTTTAAATCACTATATATATATATATATATATATATATATATATATATATATATATATATATATATAAAGCCATGTTATATATAATTTTGAAGCGCGTTTTTCGCTCTATTGAATCGTGTTATTCGTTACCGTTCTCAATCTCTTCATTCATATTTTGTAGACTTTTCGATAGCATGGACAAAATTCAAATCCGTATGATTTTCTTGTTCTAGTTCAAACTAGGCCAAAAAGCTGCCGAGACAGCTTATGATATCAATGATGCGTTTCGTCCAACGAACGTATGGCACAAAGGTGCTCAAGAAATTTCGCAATGAGACGAGAGCCTCAAAGATGAAGACGGTCGCGGGCGGCCGACTGTGTAGATAACAAACATTTAAAAGCCTTAATTAGAGCTGATCCTCGCAAAACTACACGAAAAGTTGCTGTTGAACTCGGGTTCGACCACTCAACAGTTGTTCGCTATTTAAAACAAATAGGGAAGTAAAAAAAAGTTGGATAAATGGGTGCCGCATGAATTGAACGATAATCAAAAAAAAATCGTCGTTTTGAGGTGTTTTCTACGCTCCTTATGCGCAACAAAAACGATCCATTTCGCGAGCGGATTGTGTCGTGTGATGAGAATTGGATCCTCTACAACAACCGGCGACGTTCGGCACAGAGGTTAGTTGCCGGAGAAGCTCCACAACACTTTCTGAAGCCGAAATTGCACCAGAAAACGTTATGTTGACCATTTGGTTCTCTGCGCCCAGTCTCATCCATTATAGCTTCTTGAATCTGGGCGAACGATTACGACGGAGAAGTACCGTCGAGAAATTGATGAAATGTACCAGAAGATGTGCTCGAGATTGGTCAATATGAAGGGACCAATTCGACCCTATGCCAATACTCGCCCGCATATTGCTCAACTGACTCTGAAACTGAACGAATTGGGCTACGAGACTCTGATTCATGAACCATATTCACCGGACCCCTTGCCCACGGATTATCACTTTTTCAAGCGTCTCGAGAACTTCCTGCGCGAAAAATGCTTAAAAAATTGAGATGATGCTGATGATGACCTTCAATGACTTTATCGCTTCCAGAACTCGGCATTTCTATGCTAATGAGACAAATAAACGTTTCTCGTTGGCAAAAATGTTTCGATTCTAATTGTTCTTATTTCGATTAATAAAGTTTATTATGAAATTAGTTAAGTTGAACGTTAAAAAAAAACAAACAAAAAAACGACATTATTTTTGCACCGACCTAATATAAAAGTGAGAATGTGTGTGTATGTGTGTGAACAACTCTCAACCTATATACTGAGCGAATTTTTGATCTGCAGACTTGAAATTTTGTATATAGGATATTCAGAGATGCAGAAAAGTTTTAATCTGCTTTTATTCTAAATAAGGATGCTAAGAGGTCTTAATTGACAAATTGGTACGTGGGGGAGTATCGGGTTTTATCTGACTGTTTCACAAATGCGCATACGTTAATGGTGAACATAACAGATTCTTTATTTTAAGAATAAGGAGGTTTGAAAACCTTTTATAAAAAACGTGTCAAGCTGGCATACTGGTTATCGTATTAACTCACTGTTTTGGGGTTTTTGGTTTCGATTTTAGCTCAGGTATTTTTTTACTTGAAATAGGTAAACTGTTTAAAAAAAAAACATAATACTCGCATACACGTGCACATGTCTCAGGTTTTGTATGTATTAAAATATAATATTATGCGCAATTTACGACCGGGCAGCGCCGGACGGCCTGTAAGTATTATAATAAAAGTCAATTAATCAACGTTTTCATTTGGCTCATTAGCATATCTCGATTATAATACAAATGCAGGATGTATTTATTTGTAAATATGATGGGTTCTGGAAATTGATATATTTGAAATAGCTTAGTTATCTTGCCTAGTGTAATCGAGTATTGGTATCAAGCAAGTCGCCTTAATGGACGCTTGTTCGTAGTCGCAGCTGGTAACATGCTTAAGCTTTAGACTTTGGTCATATCTTTAAACGTCCCTCCCAGGCTACTGTATTAGTACGTATTAATAGCTCACACCAACTAATCATATTCTTGCGAAGAGGAACACGGATGTATTCATATTCAGTACAATGATATATATATATATATATATATATATATATATATATATATATATATGTATATATATATATATATATATATATAGTAGAAATGGTAATTAATAAAAACTGAAGAAAGTGCTCAATACCGTTGTAGAGCAAATATGCGTTTTATTTTTTATTACCGTATCTTTCTGTTAAGTTACATTATTGTTTCAGCTACTTGGCCGTTTTTTTTGCCGTCTGTAGCATCCCCAGACTTTTACAGAAATGTTCGCTATCTTGGGATGAGAGAGTGAAAGAGTGAATGAGGTCAGGGGGTGCGAGGGGGTGGAAGAAATAGAGGAAGGGAACAAGGGGGGAAGGTGGGGCGCTTGGTATGTCGATAATGTTTTAGTTTTGGGGTTTAAGGTACTTGTGGGGGAGGGTCTGGGAAGTTTATTTCTGGTGTGGCTGAGGGCATAGGGATACATGGAGGGAAGGGGAATATGTGAGGGTGGGAGGAAGGGGGTTACTTTAAAATTCGAGTCTTAGTGTTAAAGTTTTTATGCGTCTCCTTGGTGAGATGATTTCTTGGTAAGTATGTCTTGACCTGTTGGGTGTTCGCTTATGTTTGGAGGCGGGGGGGGCCTATGATTCTGTTTATTTATTTTTAGTTTTTATTTTGTTGTTAATTTTTTGGAGGGGGTTAGTTAGCGGTCGCGGGAACGGGTACACACATGAGCACGTACACACATATGTACTTAAAAGAAACGGTCACATGTACACATACAGGTGTACAATGCTATCAAGATTCACAGCCTCAGAAACAGATTTGAAACTAAATCCAACAATAGTGTCATCTTGTTAAAAAGTGCTCTCTTTCTACAGTCAAGAAAAGATTGAAGGAATTTAATTTGCGAGGATATGTTGCAAGACGCAAGCTAATGATTTCTGTAAAAAATAGAAAGCGCCATCTAGACTTCATCAGATGCAATGAAGATCGTGACCTTTCATATTGGTCAAAAGTGATTTTTAATGACGAAAACAAGTTCAATAGGCTAGGCAATGATGGTACATTCGTCGAAGGAAGTACGAAAAATTTAATCCTATGTGCACAGTTTCAACGCTGTAAGGTGGTAGACGTTCAGTTTAGGTGTGGGGCATTATTAGTTTCAATGGTCCGCTTGCAAGATCGAATTAATTTGACAAAGTACATTACTATGTTGACTGAACATTTTCTACTCTACTTAGGCCGACGGAATTTAGATCATAATCCATTGTTTATGCAGAATAATGCTTCCATCCCACAGCTGGCAATGTCAAGAGGTTCCTTGAAGAGTATAATATTCAGTGTTTGGATTGACCTGCAGAATTTTCAGACCTCAATCCTATCGGAAACGTATGGCACTACATCAAGCAACAGCTACGCAATTATAAAATTTCAAATCTGGAAGAACTGTGAACAAAAATGAAATAGAAGTGGGACGCTCTTTTACGGAAGTATTGCTGCAGACTAATCCAAGAGAATGCCATTAAATTTACAGACTGTCAAATTGCAGAAGACCTTTGCTACTAAATATTAACTAGTTCTTTGTGTTTATGTTGTATTGTGTTGCACTAGTTTTCTTAAGTTACATTTAAATAACAATTTTCCATTTTCTTTCTAGCTTATCGAGTTGAAACTAGTTTTTAAATAGACGTGAACACTTATATTTAAATTAAAAGTCAGATATGAACAGGTAAAATTATAGAGGAATAAAATGCGAATCAAATGAGGTATAGGGTGTTTAAACAGCTACATTTAATTTAGTTTAAATTTGCGGTTCTTGAAAAAATGGCCAGTGCGAGCATTCCTTTTGGCGGAACTATATATATATATATATATATATATATATATATATATATATATATATATATATATATATATATATATATATATATGCAATTAGGTTATCAAAGTGTGTATCTTTAGCGAAACCTTAAGATAGAAAAAGCTCAATACTGCTCAGTGGAGCAATTAAATATATTTAGTAAAAGATGAATAATAAAAGTTACATATAACTTTATTCTCGTATTCCCTTCTTTCTTTTTTCGAATATTTATCTCCTTCCTCTTACCTATATTAGTTACTAGCCTGGGTGCTCGGCGTTGCCCGGGTACTTGGAAATGTGTGTTGAGCAAAAAAAAAATGTTGTAGTAGGCAGGAAGACTCAAACCCATGACGCGAAGGCGAAAAGAAAGTGGAGGTGTGTGTAAGGGTGTTGGTTGAGCAAAAAAAAAAAAAAAAAAAAAAATAAATAAATAAATAGTAGTAAGCAGGCTCGAACCTGTGATGTGCCAGAGGACATAAAGATGACCCCCTCCCCCCAAAAACACACACACAAAAAAAAAAAAAAACAAACGCTCTTATCAATGAGGCTACAGTAGTTGTAACGTCGCGAGCGGTCGAAATAAGGCCTTTTATGCAACGTCATTTACGCGAGCTTTGAATGACTTACAAAAAATGTCAGCAAAAAAAAAAAAAAAAAAAGAAAAAAGAAAAAAGAAAAAAAAAGTCCCTCCCTGTAAAAAACTGCCAAGTTTTGGGCGAAGGAAGTAATGTTTTTAGCCAATTTTTCAATATTTGTCGTCCGAAGGGTCGAGCTTTAAAATGATACTAGTCTCGTGAAAATCCGTCGCCTTTGTCGAAAGTTGTAGGCAGACATACATACATACATACATACATACATACATACTTAGATACATACATACATACATACATACATTTAAACAGACAGGTGCGATTCATAATATAGATGATTTTAATATTTTTCAATATTTTTCTTTTTCAAAGGTTGCTACCTTATACTTTTTATTTTTGCCTACTTTTAATATCATATTATGAAGCCAGTCTCTATCCATATTTACATTTTGTATAATTATGGTTCTTCTCATTTTCTGATGAGAAGCATTTATCTTCGAAGTGATATGGCATAAAAACGTTTACTTTTTTCTTCTGGCTCTCTTTTACTTTTCATTATTGTTCTGATATTATAATAAAGTTATGTACAACTTTTAGTGCTAATCCTTTACTTTACTTTATATATATATATATATATATATATATATATATATATATATATATATATATATATATATATATATATATATGATGGTTGTGTAGATTGGTTTCCAAGATGTAAATCCAATGAAACCCGCGTGATTATTAAAGAGTGCTCAATGGAGGACACAGCTTGGATATATAGTCTGTTTAGTATGCAAAAAATTAGTGGTTATATATGTGCATACACGTTTCAGTGGTATCTCAATTCAAAGAGATCACCACATCAGACCAAAAAAAAAGTAACGAATGAAGTGGTCTCTTTAAATTGAGATTCCACTGAAACATGTATGCGCACCTGTAACCAATAATTATTTATATAATAAACAGACTATATATATATATATATATATATATGTGTGTGTGTGTGAGAGAGAGAGAGAGAGAGAGAGAGAGAGAGAGAGAGAGAGAGAGAGGTATTTCGGACGATGTCAATACATCGTTTAACTCACCACTCGCTCGGCAGCTACCAATAGCGTAATGGATAGGAGCCTTGACTGTCGTTCAGACGGTTGGGTTTCAATCCTGGCTTGAGGTAGTTGCCTGTCTAGCCGCACTGATGAGCTGCGGAACAGTACTGTATGTGGGTGACTATATATATATAATGAATGTGTGTATTTAGGGAGCATATTTTCATTTAGGTAAACTTTATTAAATGAAATTTTATGAATGTGCTTGATACAACTTTTTTATTCTTTCAACTTTTCGAATAGTCCATTTCGCTCAAATTGGTTTATTTAATTGGCGCCGTTTTTTTTTGTTTGTTTTATTTTATTTTTCTTTCTCTTTTGTCGCGAGTATTTTCGATTTATATATCAATTCATTATGCGGAGTAAGTTTTGATACGTTGTCTTTAACGTTGGGATTTTTAACACCTAGTAATTTACGACTTCAAAAATTAACGTCCGTAATGCTGAAATGTGGCATGCGAACGTGTGAAATTCCAAAATATGATTGCTTAAAGGCTAAGACTTTTGAAAGGTTAGTTTCTAGACTAGACACTTTAAAATGGTGTGACTAGTTTCCTTATTCACATTATTGATTGTGGAATATTTAGTGTTTTTTTTATGTAACGGTCTTCAAGACTGTGTGGTTATAATTACATCTAACATTGTAGATCTATATTGAGATATAGAGAAGAATTCATATGCTTGAGAAAATAGACTTTTAGAAGAGCCCGTTAACCTTCACGCGACGGTAAGGGCCGAGATAATAGCTGGGTGTGTCTCATTAGGCACATGCACTGAAGAAGCGGCGGTGATTTGCTTCAAGAAAGCCAAGCTGATAAAAGACCGGAAAAGCGATACCAAGTGGAATATTCACAATTTTCATCGGAATGAAAATTTTGTTGTATGTCTGTAACGAAAACAACGTCGAAACTAATACGTATCCTCAATGATATTACAACATATCCTTTGTTTACACAATTTCACCATTTATGCAACCCCAAAGGCTACTCGAGGATAATGGTCATATGAGTTTCCGGAGAGCGGGCAAATAACACTGTAATTAATAATGGCGGACTTTTGGTCAAATCTGATTATCCTAAAGAACGGCCTGACAAAAAAATGTGCACGTTGAACTTAAAAACGACAATGTTGTAGTCAGCTGGAAAGCATTCCCGTGGCATTTTTCCACAGGCGGAAAGTTCTACGAAATATACCTTGCTAATATAAGTTTCGTTTCGTTTTATGCACAGAGAAGCAGCGAGAAACATTATTGACAGTTGGTGTAGGTAGACGAGTTTTGTGTTGTGATTTTTTTTTTTACAGGGGAGAGCATAGATTGAAGATCAGCCGAGCATCTGCCATGAATATGACGATAAAGTAGAGAAAGATTAGAAACGTCTCTTTTGTAAAAAAACAGGTAGTAAGCAGAAGAGGAAATCTCTCACTAGATTACGAATTCGGTTTTGTACCCTGTCAAGGAAGGACCAGGAGCGCTGATGAATTCTTCTCTAGGTATGGCAACTGTACTCTATTCTAGGTCATATTTGGCTATTATATACCAGTCCGAAGTTATTGTCAAAATTTTTCAAGTCAACACTGAAATATTTTCCACAGAACTCATTCAATTCATTCAAGTGGTGCCCTGCCAAGTATATTAATGATTATGACTCTTAATCTATCTATATCTCTCGAGGGATTTGTGAATTCATTGTTGCTCATTGCTAGGGCTATGCCAATAGCATATTCTTTTCCTTGTTTTGATTCTCAGATATATATCCATTGATATCTTTTATGTTTTTATGTAGAGTGATGTGATCCTCGGTTGATTAATTGAGTCTAATTGTGTCGGATATTTTACCGCGAGGTAAAATACCAGGTTGAGAAACTGGCGCGGTCTATCCTTCTCTTGAGGGCAGATAGGACTTTCTTAAGTCGTGGTAGGCACCCCATCTAGTGATGGCATCACGATAAAAAAATACCCTTGATAGCCTTGGCAAAGCATCAAGTATTCAGCTACCGACAAGATTAGAATTACACTACAAACTCGTGTAGTGAGTTCAATCTAGGCTTCGGACGCGATGGATGGATGGTGTCGGATATATACTCGAGAGCAAACACGATGAAAAGAATATGCTGTTGTCATAGCCCTACTCATTATTCATAACCCCATTCACGTTATTTCTCGACAGCATTGGTGTGTTGCCACAGCATTCTTTGCAGTTGTACAGACAGTAGACCGCAGTTTCTTTCTGTCCGAGCAGTGCCGATACTGGGCGATTATCCTGACCATTGTACCCAAAGGAATTTTCTGCTCAGCACAAAAAGATACGAAAGCATGAGAAGAATCATTCTTGATTGCTTCCGTATTACATCAGTCACATGCTTTCCATGCCCTCACATTAGCCTAATCGGGAGGCTACCCGACCTTGCCCAGGTGTCTCCCACAAATTAGCGGAGAGAAAAAAGCGCCTACCTTTACCTTTGACAGTAGTGCTGTCCCGCCATCCTACATCGCGCTTAGTATTCCCACATGGTCATCCCGGCCCATCGTTGCTTCATTTCGGTGATCTGGCGGGAACCGGTGTGTCACCATGATTATCAGGTATACATACAGAATTCATAAGAAAAAGAAAACACGGAAATTAAAAGTGCAATAATATTAATACTTGTTAGAGCACTAGGAACTGTTCTAGAAGAAACTGAACGTTACTAGAAGAAATCGTATTATTTGAATCAGTTATACTAACTGTTCTCATATTAATGTTATTTTCACAAATTTTTCGTAGAGAAAGATTATAAACGTCTGTTTGTGAAAAACAGGTAGTAGGCAGTAGAGAAAATCATTCACTAGATTACGAATTCGGTTTTGTACCCTTCGATCTTCCGCGCATGTACTTTGTCACACTTGGAAAATAAAAGTTCGAATGAAATCGTTCATTTAATCTAAAGATGCAGCTTCTGTCAGCTATGACCAGATAAATGTCTCTGTAATTCGTAAGGAGCTGTGACTTAAAGCAGGGGTCTTCAAACTACGGCCCGCGAGTCAGGTCCGGATGCAAAAGTTTTTAATCTGGCCCGCGGAACTCTTATGGAAAACGTAAACATATTCTGGAAAATTTCTAAAAATAGAAATGTGTGAAAATAGTGTGGTGGGTTTCTTTTTGTTCAGAAAATGATTTAAAAAATTATTTAAAAACATTATTTTTAAAAAATAATTAAAAAAAAATCATTTAAAAAATGATTTAAAAAAATGATTTTAAAAAATGATTTATAAAAAATCATTTAAAAAATGATTTTAAAAATGATTTAAAAAATAATTTTTAAAATGAGTAAAATCTGATTTTAAAAAATTATTTTAGAAATGATTTTAAAAAGTCATTTAAAATGATTTTAAAAATGATTAACAAATGATTAAAAAATGATTAAAAAATGATTTTAAAAATGATTTAAAAAATGATTTAAAAACAATGATTAAAAAAATGATTTAAAAAAAAATAATTTAAAAAAATAATAAAAAAATTATTTGAATAAATTATTTAAAAAACATTTAAAAATGACTTAAAAAATAATTTAGAAATGATTTTAAAAAATAATTTAAAAAATAATTTTAAAAAATAATTTAAAAAATGATTTAAAATTTTTTTTAAAAATCATTTTAAAACACCATTTAAAAAATGATTTTAAAAAATAATTTAAAAATTATTAAAAAAACGAATTTAAAAAATAATTTAAAAAATGATATTAAAAATAATTTAAAAATGATTTAAAAATTGTTTTAAAAATTATTTAAGAATTATTTAAAAAATAATTTAAAGAAATTATTTAAAAATGCTTTGAAAATAAATGATTTAAAATCATTTAAAAATGATTTACAAAATGATTAAAAAAATAATTTAAAAAAATGACTATAAAAATAATTTAAAAATGATTTTAAAAAATGATTTAAAAAATGGTTAAAAATCATTTAAAAAATGATTTTAAAAAATGATTAAAAAAATAATGTTAAAAAATGATTAAAAAGTGATTAAAAAAATTATAAAAATCATTTAAAAAATGATTTTAGAAATGATTTAAAATATGATTAGAAAAATAATTTTTAAAAAATGATTTTAAAAAATTATTTAAAAAATTATTTAAAAATAGGTTTTGGAGAATCAGTTCTATTTAGAAAAGCAAAGAGAACAAGTCTGTTGAGCAAAATAATATAAATCACTTCCAGGTCTTTTTATATTTGTGTCGGCGTAGTTCTAAATCGTCAACAATACCCCCCAACCACGTTCGAGAACCTTGATTACACCTGGCGTAGAGAGTATGGAGTGCTAAGTAATAATCAGTTCCTAGTAACGTTTTTCTAGACGTTGAAGGTTCGATCCTCACGACATTAATAATACAATTATGAATTATTATAATTTGATAACCAAGTCACGTGCCAACTTAGTGATTGACACCGAGTTCATGTACTCTCGAAAAGTCACTTCTGATTAGTGTTTAGTTTTAAAATACGCAAATGAAGAAATGATTTGTGGCAATTTCAAATGGTATCTCTTCTTTTACTGTAAATTGAACTCCATGATAATAGAAAAAAAAAAATAAATAAAATGGGGAGGTACACCCTAGTGTGAACACGGGGATCATTTGATCTGTAGTCAAATTCTCTACCACTCAGCTATATCTCCAGATGACAACATATCTGTTTTTTAAAGAAGAAATAATTTGCTGAGATTTTATTATTTTCCTTAGCCGGTGTAACATAAAATATCCCCCCGTAAATAATATTCTGTTTTTTAAAAAAATCTATAAGAGAGAAAAGCTATTTAGAAGATAGGGTTTTTTCGATTTTCGATACTTATCAGAAAAAAATTATCTGCGAACACCGTCGGACATATATATTAGCTTTGTGCAAAATTTGCAAAAGTAGTGATGGGACAATTCCAATATTTTTCCCGATTCCGATACAAGTACCGATTCCGTACTAAGTTCTCGATTCGCATTTTTTCGCATCGTATTTTTTCTCTGTTTACTGTAAAACACACACAGGGTAAATGTGCAAATATTTTTCTAAACTTAAAAATATGCTTGTGGGGGACAATCTATCACTTAAACAAACTTAAACCAGAAAAGACAATTAAAAGAATCGTTTTGGCATCGGAAAATCAGTACGCATTTTTCCGATACCGATACTGATTCCGATACCCTCAAATATTCCGATTTTTCCGATTCCCGATTCCGATTCCGATAATCGTCCCAACACTATGCTACCATTTCGGAACCTATGGGGAAAAACTCTCTCACACAGAAAATGACTTATATAAGCCTGAAGAGTCCTAGAGTGGATGAAACGCGAAATATTCAGTGTAGCCAAATCGCCATATATATTTTATAACTTACTATATATATATATATATATATATATATATATATATATATATATATATATATATATATATATTAGTCTGTAACACAGATGTTTTGTTGGTATTTAAATATCAGTTTATATAAATACGTGCATACATGTGTCTTTGTTCGAGCAGTCACGACACTCATAACATGAGATATCATGGACAGACACGTGTATAAATATTTTCTTTCTGTCGTTCTCGCTTGAAGAGTTCGTTTCATAAACGCGACGCGCCCGAAGCGTGGAGAAGTAGACCCGATCACGTAAAACGCCTATTCAGTTTCGTGGCAATTAAATTCATCCATGCTCCCATGCGTTCACAAAAGTCCCGCTCTCTATATCATTTCTTGCTTGTTCGGACAATGAAACACGCAAAACGGTCCTGTCACGGAGAGTGGTCAAAAATATACGTGGGGCAATATAATCGGTTGACGTGAATAAATTGTGTGATCTTTTGTTTGTTTGAAATCCATGTTTAGCCGACTAATATTGAATAACTAAACATTTTAGCCCGTTAAAACGGGAAAAAGTTATAGCCCGTTGACTTAGATGTGTGTGTGTGCAGTTAGCACCAACCCTATTAAGGGTTTAACCGGTTTCCTCCGAAGGGGGAAGTTTCATGGGATTATGAAATTCACAAGCGGTCCCCAGTCACATGTATATCCCCGTTAGGGGAGATGACGACGTTAATTTTTTGCAACTTTTTGCAGGGAGGTGTCGACGTCCTCCTACACACAGCACCAGGACTTTCCAAATTGGTCACCCATTTTAGTAATGACCAGGCTCAACATTGCTTAACTTCGGTGATCTGACGGGAACCGGTGTGTCAACGTCATTATGGCGTATGTTGACTTAGATGGAGTGCTTTATATCAAATTGATGGTTGAATATGGTTTAATTTGTGCTTATTTTTGCATTGAATACTAATGCTTAATAATCTCTAACTGTAAATCGAAAGTATATCATAATACTACGTTCGCTGCACCGCATCGTAACAAAAGGCTATAAAAAATTCAGCCATATTGCACCAGTAGTTTCAGAGAATAAATGGAACTTAAATGTTAATCTATATTAATGCATATCTGTGCTTCGAAGGGATAACATAATATTTAGTTCGCTGTACCTTATCGTAACAAGGGTTCATACAAAATTTTAGCTATATGGGCACAGTAGTGTCTGAAATAGTGTAACTTACATGCTAATCCCTAGTAATATCTAGCTACGCTTCAAACAGATAACATAATAGTTTGTTCGCTGTACAGTATCATAGAAGTGGTCAATACAAAATTTCAGTCAAATCGACCAGGTTGTTCCCGGGGAAAAGTGGAACGAACGGGCAGACAGATGAACATACAGACTAAGAGAAATATTTTATAAACAACGAGAGGCCCTATTTATTATCTCTCACACAAGGCACGGTTTAACATGTCGGTTGGAAATGTAGGGAAAATCCAGCAATTGCAAGGGGGGGGACATTCTGGATTAAGACACATCAAAATAACCTTAGTTTAGACAGATTTTTCCTTAGCTGACTTCTGATTTAACTTATCAAATGTAGTATCAGAACAGATACTATGCTTTGATTATAGGCAAAAGGTCAAATCTGAAAATTTCACAAAATAAGTTTTGATAATTTCACTCGTATTCTTCTCACTAGCTGTCTTTCGGGCTAGGATTAATGTGTAGTATCGATTTTGTTATCATTTAAATGAGGAAAAATACTTCTTGACTGTTTCAGTTTTTATCTTTCTCTTCTTCACAGGAATATATATATATGTGTGTGTGTGTGTGTGTGTATGTGTTCGTGCATGTGGAGGGAACATATATATATATATCTATATATATATATATATATACACGCACATATATATATATGTATGTATGTATGTATGTGTGTGTGTTTATATATAATTTCCATGTTAATATTTTCAGAGGTGAAGCAATCAATGAAGTTTTAACAAAGTTAATGCAAATATTCTCAATACCGAAGTAGGGCAAGATATACGGACTAAACTTTTGTATAAACAATATTTCCTGAAGACTTGTAACTGGCTGACCGAAACATGCTCATGAATGTGTAACGACATATTTATGCTGATGTAAAACAAATAAAAAGTATATATTCATATGTATTAGACGAGTAATTAGACCATCCATCATTGGACAGTTTATTGGGGTTTATTTAGTTCACAATAACGTGTACAAACATAGTTAATTATTTATAGTCATCCAAACTAATTCTAATTAATTTTGCAGGTACGTTACTGCGATTTATCAAGAATCCTCAAATGGGACACAGATTCACCAGATCAAATAGAGCAACAATACTCCGTACATGGTCTGATCGTAGATTTGTAGAGGTAGAGAATAGCCTCAAATGTGAAAAAATGTTTAGAACGATGTAGAGAACAAACTTTACGAGAATCAGACAGAGCAATGGATTTTATATATCGACTCCAAGAAAGATATTACGAGAGAAAGATCCAGAAGTTTTAGAGTTGATCTTCCTCAAGAGCATAGACATCCATCCCATTAAGAAAAGGGACACGCCTACGATTGAAAGACACAAGCTAAGTCTTAACAGGATTAAATGAAACGAACCATTCTCTACCCGATCTACAACAATCCAACCACTTTCTAGATTAGCTGCATATTTCAACTGAGAGTAAAGAGATGGGCGAGAAGCAATAGCAGAGTAACAGAGCACACGTGGGCGCATGTGAAAATATCAGCGGAAGTTGTAGGATAGCTGACTTGCGAAGCCGTTAAAGCACACATGCAAATTAGAAAGTGTGTGCGGGCTTACGTCACAAGAAAAAAATACTACACATGGTCGAGGAGAGAAGCAAAATGCGTGCCGGGAAAGTCGAAGGCGAGCGTGAGGTCGGGAGAAAAAAAGTGTTACCGGGCGAGACGGAAGTGTGGCCCAATGGGTACGGTGAGAGACTTTTAAGCTGGTGTCGAGACGAGAGGGTTTTCTTAATCTCATGAGAGACGAAATGAATGGTAAAAAATAACAGGAAGAAGGCATTGTTTGGAAAGTAACGGCAATAAATGCCTTTTGCTGAAACAGTAAAAAAAGCGGAGTCGGATTAGTATTTCCTATTTACTTCGTTTATTTCTGCAATGTTACATCATT
The DNA here is from genome assembly GCF_053919585.1 of Euprymna scolopes. NCBI lineage: Eukaryota > Metazoa > Mollusca > Cephalopoda > Sepiida > Sepiolidae > Euprymna > Euprymna scolopes. The sequence goes on along the minus strand of NC_136511.1, from coordinate 76,178,906 downwards.
AGCATGGATGTTAATATTCTGAACATTATTTTCTGAAAGATCATTGATATAGAGAAGAGACAGAGTTGGGCCTAGAATAGAGCCTTGAGGAATACCAGCATAGATATTAAAAGCGAATGAAGAGGCAACATCCAGAATTACTAGCAATCTTCGATCAGAACGAAAAGACCTTATGATTTCAAGAACATCGCCACCTAAATCATAACTCTGATGTTAATGTAGAAGACCAGAATGCCACACTCTGTCGAATGCCTTGTAAATGTTCAGTGCAATGCCCCTACACATTCCTGAATTATCTAGAAACTAACAGATCCACTCAGTTGCAACGGTTAAAAGATTAGCAAACCAGAAAAGCCATTACGAATAAAAAAAACCCCTAGATTTTCCAAAAAATCAACAATCTTGCCATTGGACAATCTTTCGAAAACATTGGTTATCTATATATATAAAAGCGAAAATGTATGTATGTATGTATGTATGTATGTATGTATGTATGTATGTATGTATGTATGTATGTGTGTTCGCTTTTTCTGTATGTCAACAAAAGGTTTTTTTTTACAAAACTTTTTATATCACATATAAATCGTAATATCTCACAGTTAACAACGAAGCTCGCCTATCTATTTAATTTGCTCGATTTCGGGAAGATAAATATTACATAATTGTCGCTCGCCGCATGTGGGTTAATCTTTTTCCTATAACATCTTGAGGGGGGTGGAAACGTTCAGCAGTAAATGAATACTATTCCGCAGTCAAACTTGACCTCATTAACTCATTAAAACGGGCACCTGCTAAATCCAAGTAATTAAATAAATTCAAACGTGTTTCCGTTAGCATCTCACGGTGGGGCAATGGTTAACGTCACACGTTTTTTTTTTCACACTTTAATTTACAACTTTGCCTCAACGGTTCGGGTTCGATCCTCATACTTACTTTTTTTTACCCCCCCCCCACACCTCCAAACACCCAGGCAACGCCGGGTACCCCTCGCTAGTAACATAGAAAAGACAAACAAGACTATATTTAGTTGGGTTACATTGACCACAACAGAGGATTCTTTTCAACAATATTATACTATCAATGTATGACATGCAGAGTTTGAATAATTTTGAGATGGTAAAAAAAGAAAGTTCAGGGTAACAACGTTTCGGAATGACAAGAGAAATTGGAGCAGTGATAGAAGTTTTAAACTCACACAAAAAAAAAAAAAAAAAATCAGAAAGATCCCTACCAACAATGTTTTGAATGGCAATTATAGAATCAAGAAACTTCTCGGTTTGCAAAAAACATCAGGAAGTAAAGCAGAAGAATCTAATGATAAAGTAAATTTAACGTTAACATTCGATTCTTCCTACATTCAGTTCTGGTTCAAATGAATGCATATCTGTGGAAAAGACACACAATCCTAATGATCGCATAATAATAATTGAAAAATAATATATATATATATATATATATATATATGTGTGTGTGTGTGTGTGTGTGTGTGTATGTGTGTGTGTGTGTGTGTATATATACACACACACACACACACACACAATATTATTTTGTATTCCTGCACGTCACCAATTGAAAACGAATAAAGAAAAGTTATAAGCTTTTATACTTTTCGTATTCTTTTTTATTCATATATATATATATATATATATATATATATATATATATATATATATATATATATGCTTTTTCAATTATATTTCCCATTTGTGTATAACAAAAAGGTGAAATATATTATAAAGACTTATTTTACCCCTGCCTCCCCCAAATCTTTTTAATATATATATATATATATATATATATATATATATATATATATATATATATATATATATTGAGGATAAAGATTAAGAATTGTAAGTTATGAATCAGTTTCAAAAGAAGAAACAAAACAAAATCCAATTGAGTGTACGATCGTTTCGGAAACGATATTCATTTTATTAATTGATAATAAGCATTGAATATTGTCTTGAATATTGTCTCCCCCATCAGCATAAGTGTGATGGGGATAGGTTAATACACCAAAATATACTAGCATTTTCGTAGTAAGGTAGATGAACCTGAAAATAGTTAGAAACATAAGAAATTTTTTTTAATGTAAATCGTGTATTGATAATGAAAAGAATTTTGAAGAAAGTATTTGTATTTAGAAAATAATATATTTAGAAAGAAATTAAAAAAATACCTTTACCTCTAGGAAAAATATACCTATTGAGCTTATATATCTACAGTACTATGAGCACTGTTTCTTTAAAGTATTGATACATTAAATTAAACTTTACTCCTTTAGACTTCCAGTCTAATCCCCTCCCCCCCCCTCTCTCTCTCTCTCTCTCTCTCTCTCTCTCTCTCTCTCTCTCTATATATATATATATATATATATATATATATATATATATATATATAAATCACCGATTTTTCAGCTAAGTTAATCGATTGCCTGCGCTAGTGAGAGACTCACCGTGGTGAACCAGGTGGAAGCTTTGCATGCCTTCCTCACGGTGATTATTCCACAATTAATTGCAGTCTACATTGCACTGTAGAAAACCTACTGTCGATTTCATAAAATTATTTTCATATAATGGATTGAATGAAAAGTCAAGTCATGGTTTCATGGTTCACCTGCGCTCTAAACAGAGTCATCTATTTCGAACACACTCCTGTCTTATCAAAGAACTTTCCGTGGATTTTACTACTTGTACGGCGATAAAACTTCTCAAATGAACTTGTGATGCTAGAGTGTATAAGGGTGTAAACTTTGGGTAAAATGGACTGCTCCTTGTTTTATCGGATGTTTTAGATTATCAATTTTTGATACTTATCGGAGTCATACCGATACAAATCATATCTAAGAACACTCACAGACACATGAAGTACCTTTGTATGAAATGAAAAAAAAACAGTCTACCCGTTTCGGAATCCATAGGGAACGAATCTACACGCACAGACAATATACCATGTATATATATATATATATATATATATATATATATATATATATATATATATATATAATCATCCACATACAGTACTGTTTCGCTGGTCCTCAGTGTGGTTAGACAAGTAACTACATCAAGTCAGGATCGAAACCCGACCGCTCGAACGACAGTCAGAGCTGCTAACCGTTGTGCTATTTGGCTGCTACTGTGAGGGGAGTGAATTAACAATGTTTTGACATTGTTAAAATACTTAAGCTCAATTTATTTGCACAAAGAGAATCGCTTAATATGCTAATGGTAATTTGTATATCACTTCCCAATATGCTACACACTTAGAACAGGCAATCAATTTTATGCCAATCTAAAAAAAAACCTTTAGCTTTATTTACCATACAAACATACAATTGTTTCATCATTTTATTCATTTTTTTGCATATAATTCTCTCGTCAGGCCAAGATCAAAGTGTAGTATCTATTCCTCAGGTGCTGCACTACACTTTTTTGGTTTCGGTTAATGAAGGAGAAATACTTCATGACTGATACATTTTTTTTTATTTTTGTTATTGACCAGGGTGCCCCCTTTTTGGGGACCTGGTTTCCCCCCGCATTAAAAAAACGAGCTCATGTCTAACTCTACCCACGTGATGAGTCAAGTAAACAAACAACAAAAAATATCAATGGGACATTCATCAGCGCTAAGAATATACTTTATTATTTGTTTGATTTATCTAAAACAAATAATAAAAGTCACATCGACCCAGAGATAGACAACATCGCCAACATCCGATACCGTCACAATTTGAATTTTTTTTAGAGCCTGTCATCACATGCTACACACCATCTACATGAATAGTGTGTACGGTTTACAGTGCAGTTAAAAAATATTCAATAGTTTACCTAAAAAATCGAAATCAATGAAAAAAAACTTAAGTAGAAGCATTGCACGTGTTCAATAACGTTTGTCTTACTAAAAATATGCTGCTCTCTCATATATATATATATATATATATATATATATATATATATATATATATATATATATATATATATATATATATATACTAGCAGGGAGACTCGACGTTGCCCGGGATTGAATGATGTTTAACGAATATTTCTCACTCCTATATTTTTTATTGTCATCGAAATCTGTGAAATCGCCGTCACATGCCATCATGCAGTAACTTAGTCCAAAATATATGTTATTCTACATTGCACCCTAGAGAACCTACTGATTTTTGTTAATAAAATTATTTTATATAAACTTCTTTCCAGTTAATAAAAAATACATTAAGAAGTTTAAGAGGTTTGATCACGTCGTGCAAAAAGAAAAAAAAAAAGAAAAAAATTAAAAAAATAAAAAGATAAAAAAAATTTCAAGCCTTATAAAATTCTTTGCTGCGAATGAAAAAAAAATCGAGAAATTTACGTGCTGCGTTTGAACCTTCAGACCACATCACGCAAAAAACAAAAAAACAAAAAACAAAACAAAAAACAAAACAAAACAAAAAAACACGCGCTATCAACTTGCCAACAATAGAATTTTCACATCCCCTTGTTCCATCATTGTTGCTAAGCGACTATATGGAAAAATTGCTTTACCGATGATAAATTAATTAAAATAAAGGTTTCGATCATCGATTATCGGTATTATCGGGGATATTATGAGAAAAAACTTAACAACGATCACTCCCTAACTTATACACTAAAGTTCTATAAATTTCAAAGAAAATCTGTTCAGCCGTTTAGGAGTCTATAAGGAATGAACTCAAACATATACACAGGCAAAGTATTTATATAATTGTAGATAGATAGATAGACAGATAGATAGATAGATAGAGAAGATCAATGAATGTTTCACACTCCCATATTTTTATTATTATCGAAATCAATGAGGCCACCCATTTTTCAATCGATTAATTGCCTAGTCTAGTTGAGGACCAATGTGCCTGACAGTGTTTTTAGATAAGTTTTGCATCGGAATGTCCTTGATAAGTATTGATAATCGATTATCCCCCCCAAAAAAATTCGATGAACAAGCCATTTTGACTAAAGTTAGCGCCTGATACAAGCTAATATCACATTTGAGAAGTTTTATTACCGCTCAATCAGAAAAACCAGGCATATAAAATCAACAGTATGTTCCTTGATATGACAGGGGAGCGTTCGAAATGGATGTTTCTCTTTAGAGCACAATTGAACCAAGATACTTGACTTTTGCATTTTAAATTTTAATTCAATTTATTATGTACTAGCTGTACCCGGCGGCTACGCGTTGCTGTGACACAGTTTTTATGAATAGAAAAAAAACGACAAAATGGATGGTTAATGTGTTTATGTTCTCAATATTTGTGGATACGCAATATTTTGATGAGAAAATAATGTAAAACTGTTGTAGAATAAGCCTAAACATTGGGAGGTTGGGGGATGTCTATTTCGAAAGCTGTTCTTAACGTGGGGAGGTGGATGGCGGCCGGTAAATTACAGTGCGTAACACAGATATTTATATTTCGAAAACCACCTGTCTCTGAAAAATTTAAATGAAATTTTTTTCATTCAGCATAGTCAAAAACCCATTAAATCCGTCATTTATAAGAGAATTATATAAGTGGGCTTAATGTAAAAAATACCAAGAAAATATCTTATTTTCGCATGCATTATCGAGCGTTCGTTTATAGACAGAATAAACGAGTTCTGGAATATCAGAATTTTTAAAGCTCAGTCAATCAAATTGGACGGAATTTTGGAAGGGAGACTTTATTATTCCTGAACCGGAAATTGGAAAGCTTTTGTCATATCTATGTATCTAATAACCACTTACGCTGGGTGTAATCATAGTATCGTAGGAATATGTAGAATTCGTCACGGGTACAACTAGTAACGGTGGTAGAACTAAATGTTTAGAGAGAAAAATAGGAACTACTTCTTCTGTAGATATAGCGATAGTGATAGTGTTGCTCGTCGTATGCAATGCAGCATTTTATTATAACGTCTGAATATGCCTAAAATGGTGTTCGAAAGCTACATTAGATAGTAGCTAATAGGCTAGATGTAGTGAATTTGTATGTGGCATCTGTTATTGCAAACCTACGATACTTTGGTTCAGAGGGGAAATTCTGCAGTCATTTAATTATATAGGAGATAAAAATAATTTTATAAAATCAACAGCAGGTTCTCTACTGTACAATGTATTTAAGACTAAGTCACTGCTGGGAAGCATGTGAAGCTTCCTTATGTTGCATCGCTATGGGTCCCTAACTAGAGTAGGCATTCAGTCGATTAGATTGAAAAATGGGCGATTTTGATGATGATAATAAAAATATGAGAGTGTGAAATTCATTGATCATCATTCAATCCCGGGTAACGTCGGATCTTCCTGCTAGTATATATATATATATATATATATATATATATATATATATATATATATATATATATATATATTGCTAATATCTTTCCTCTGAAGAGAAGAAGGAAAACTTTGTGGAATAAGGAATTTTATTAAATGTTAATTTTCATTGCTGAATAATACATACAGGGTTTTAATATATTCTTACACACACACACACACACACACACACACACACACACACACACACACACACACACACACATATATATATACATATATATATATATATATATATATATATATATATATATATATATATATATATACATATATATATTAGGTTGCGAACAAAGTTCTTGCGGAATTTTAAATTTTGATTTCAAATGATGTATTTTCAAATAAGTTTTGGTTATAATACCTTTACTTTATATATTACTTAAAAAAACACGTTTTTCGCTCTATTCCTTTCAATTACAATCGTTTTAAAACCGTTAGATCTTCTTTTCGCAAAGTTGAATACAAGATCGGAAAAAAGCAAATTCGCGCAAGTTTATCATTCCGATTCAAGCTAGGCCGAAAAGCTGCTTAAACAGCTCGCGATATCATTGACCCAGGAACAACTACTGAACGCACAGCACAATAGTGGTTTAAGAAATTTCGTGGAGACGACGAGAGTTTCGAAAATAATGAGTATAGTGATCAGCCATTGGATGTTGACAACGATTAATTAAGAGCCTTAGTCGATGCCAATTTACGCACAACTGTTCGAAAAGTTACCCGAATTAGACATAACGCATACGGCGATTTACAACCCTTACGAGAGCTTGGAAAGACAACAACACATTGCTAAACCGATTTGCAGAAGTTGAACGAATTGGACTACGAAACCCTGCCTCATCCACAATACTTTCCAGAATTCTCACCTACCGACTACCACTTTTCCAAGCATCTCGACAACTTGATATCGTTTAGGTTTCTGAAGCATTTCTTACGCACAAGCGTAAGAAATGCTTCAAAACCCTAAGCGGCCTTTAGTGACTTTATCACCACCAAAACGGAAATTTTTGTTTGAGTTGAGATATTTTCATCAGAATTTAAACGTTAAAAACCGTAATAACTTTCCTGTCAACTTATATAAACCATAGCTCTTGAGCCGCTGGAGGGGCATAGGCCATCTACAACTTTTTATAGATGTTTTTGTAGCGAGTTCTTTTTACAGGATGAGGGTGCTGGCCCCACGCCTAAACTTCCCATATATATATATATATATATATATATATATATATATATATATATATATATATACTAGTGGAGGGCGCCAAGTATTGCCCGATCGTAAAACATGCTTAAATATAATTTTAATTTGTCCAGATTTCGTCTATATTATTATAGAGTCGTGATTTCAAAAGGAAAAAAAAAACACATTTCTGTGACATAAGCTAGAATCGAAACCGAAGGGAAAACTATAGCATTTTAAGCTGGTGACGTTACCACCGCACCAACGTGACACGTAACTAAATCTGAATAAAATAAACTAAGATAAATGTACGAGATGTATGACGCTTTTTTCAATTTTGGCCCCTTTTGGGCCCCTTTAAAACTATTTTAACCAGCTAAGGAACCATAAACGAACGGTCCATAAAATCCAATGATTTATGGCCCCTAGGGCCGCTCTGCGCCTTTTAGTTTCGGAGAAGATAGAGTTTTAAAATATGAAGACAGACAGACAGACAGTCATACAGCTTTCGTATATTACACACACACACACACACACACACACACACACACACACACACACACACACACACACACACACACACATATATATTATGCATTAAGTGCGCTTGAAAGCTAAATCACAACGTAATATAAGGAAAATAAACAAATATATTACTTGTTAAAAATTTATAAAATAAATTTATTTCGGAGCTAAACTCCTTTCTCCATTTGTTGTGTTTTTTCCCCCTAATTTTTTCTTTTCTTATTTCTTGGTATGTTGTTTAGTTGGGGGAAAAAAGTCTATTTGTAAAGAGGCGTTGTATCTCAGCGGTTGCATGTTGAAATGTAGGAACTTTCCAAACAAACTGTAATAAACGAAATATCTTTATGTTATAAATTTACAAACAAGTAAAATATTGGTTTATTTTCCTAATGTTACGTTGTGATTTGGCTTTCAAGCGCACTTGATGCATATCTTATTTTATTCAAATTAAATCAAAGTTTCTTTATGGAACTCACACCCTTTATATATATATATATATATATATATATATATATATATATATATATATATATATATATATATATATATATTATCACCACCAGAACGGAAATTTTTGTTTGAGTTGATATATTTTCATATATATATATATATATATATATATATATATATATATATATATATATATAACGGAAAGAGAAAATTCCTTCTTCATTATATATATATATATATATATATATATATATATATATATATACATATATATATATATGTATATATAATGGAAAGAGAAAATTCCTTCTTCAATCAGAGTTATATATATATATATATATATATATATATATATATATATATATATATATATATATATATATATAGCTCTGATTGACGAAGGAATTTTCTCTTTCCGTCATATATATATATATATATATATATATATATATATATATATATATATATATATATATATGTATACATATATATATATATATATATGTATATAACTCTGATTGAAGAAGGAATTTTCTCTTTCCGTTATATTTTTGAATAATTATCTCGTCTCAGCGATCATTATTTTATTCAAATTAATTTAACGTTTCTATATGGAACTCACACCCTTAATATATATATATATATATATATATATATATATATATATATATATATATATATACATATATATATATATATATATATATACATATATATATATATATATATATATATATATATATAACTACTTAATTTACTCACATAAAATGAATATACGAAAGTATAGATTTATGCGTAAACTTTAAGTATTTACTTCAAAAGTGCTCCATACGTAGGTAAAGCTAGTTAGTAATTTATGAAATATATATGGCGATTACGCTACACTAAATATTCTGCGTTTCATCCACTGTAGGATTCGTCAGGCTTATGCGCGAATTTTGTGGTTGCTTCTTGTTTTTCTATATGTTGAGGATTTCTAGTTAGCAAATCAGCTTTCTAGTGTCCACCGCGCCCCTCCTATCAGCCAATGGGCATGCATTTTATCGAACAAAGGATCTGTTTTAGAACTAGGTTAGTGGTTTAAGGTAGATCTTTTCCCTCCTTTTTATATATATATATGAATATACCTATGTGTACACACACACATGCACACATATATACATATATATACATATATGTGTGATCGTTTATGTATATTCATGTTTATTTAATTTATTTATTTGTTTATTTTCTATTGTTATTGTTAGTTTTAAAGCTATTTTGTATCGCTATCCTAGAGTAAGTTTTATTTTGTGAACACAGTTGTTTGCTATTTCTCGTCTACAGTTTAATAGATTTTGAGGTTCTTTAAAGTACAGGATAGCAAATTTTTCATTGAGGCATAATTTACATGGGTCGCACATAATAACAAAATACTAAATGAAAACAATGTAAACAACAACAAAATAAACAATAAAAAAGTAGACACCATGACAGAAATAAAACCAACACTAGCAGAAATAATAATAATAATAATAATAATAATAATAATAATAATAATAATAACAATAATAATAATAATAATAATAATAATAATAACAATAATAATAATAATAACAAGCCAACCCCGGACAAGAACAACCATACCATAAATAATAATACTAACAACGAACAAGATAAATGCAATTGTAGACACCGCACAATTTGCCCAGTCCAAAATAAATGTCTAACAAAAAGTGTAGTTTATCAAGCAACAATATTTGCGAAAGAAAACCCGAATAACAAGAAATATTACATAGGCATGACTTCCTTAGACTTCAAAACCCGATACTATGACCACAAAAGTACCTTCAAAAAAAAAAAAAAAAAACACCGTATAAAAACAACACTAGCGAATAAATACTGGGAACTCAAAGAAAGCGGATATTCGCCGGTAGTCGAATGGAAAATAATGAGACAAGCTACCACGTGCAGACATTTAGACGACCCATGTAAATTATGCCTCCATGAAAAATTTGCTATCCTGTACTTTAAAGAACCTCAAAATCTATTAAACTGTAGACGAGAAATAGCAAATAACTGTGTTCACAAAATAAAAATTACTCTAGGATAGCGATACAAAATAGCTTTAAAACTAAAAATAACAATAGAAAACAAACAAATAAATAAATTAAATAAACATGAATATACATAAACGATCACACATATATGTATATATATATATATATATATATATATATATATATATATATACATATATATATATATATGTATATATGTGTGCATGTGTGTGTACACATAGGTATATTCATATATATATATATATATATATATATAAAGGAGGGAAAAGATCTACCTTAAACCACTAACCTAGGTCTAAAACAGATCATTTGTTCGATAAAATGCATGCCCATTGGCTGATAGGAGAGGGCGCGGTGGATACTAGAAAGCTGAATGGCTAACTAGAAATACTCAACATATATAAAAACAAGAAGCAACCACAAAATTCGCGCATAAGCCATACGAATCCTACAGTGGATGAAACGCAGAATATTCAGTGTAGCTTAATCGCCATATATATTTTATAAATTACTATATATATATATATATATATATATATATATATATATATATATATATATATATATATATATATATATATATATACACAACTCTCATTGAAGAAGGAATTTTCTCTTTCCGTTATTTTTTAAATAATTGTCTCGTCTCAGCGATCAAGTTCTAGGTTGTAATTTGTGGAGTATGGACTCGAGAATTCTTTCTTAGTAAATCTAAAACGCTTTCGATTTTTTTTTATCATCTTTAAGAATTGTACGCTTTCTTTTATTTGTTCGCAATGCTTGGTTGCTGTTTTTATTTTTTTAAAGATGTTTGATTATTATTTTGCTCTGTAGTTTAGGCCGAGTAAAAACGCTTCAGATGTTCGACAAACAAAAAAAAAAAAAAGAGAAAAAAAATAGAAAAAAAATCTCTCGAATCCGTACAGTATTGATATCAATATTGAATTCTGCGTTTACGTTTATTTAGAGAAAATATCGCTTTTAGTATTAGTTATAGGGCGTTGTTTTTTAATTGAAAAATCCAGATACATGTACAGAGACGCTACAGATATAATATAGATGTTATATCTCTTTATTGACGTGAACTTGTTCCTAATCGCGCTTTATAACTTTTGTGTTAAGGATAGTTACGTTTTACAGCATGGAGTCGTACCAAGTAATTTCAGCACCATGCACACTATCGATATTAACAAAACAGAATCTTTATGCTGTTCGCCTAGATTAAATTACTATCACTTAAACTTCAATTAAACTTCGTTCGGTTGTGGTGTCAGGTTTTAAATTATATCGTCGGACGTTTTCACAGAAGAAAGAACCCGAATACAACGAGAAAAGATGTTCTTGTATGCTCAAACACACCCTATTCCCGTCCCAAGTGACGCTCGAACGCCCCTGCCTTTACATACAGACTATAACTTCAGTTGTTTTCTACAATAAGGCTAAAAAATACACCTTTTTACGCCTAAGCACACTTCATTGTACTCACAAGTTTCGCCTTGAAGTGTCAACCTATACCTGCTGGCATCTATTGCTTTTTCTATAGACGCCATATTGGAAAAACAGACGGATGAAACTTAGATACTTTTAAAATGTTATTTCTCTTAATGGAACTGACAGGAAATCACCTTGTTAGAATTTAGTTCCGGCTTTGACACTTTTAGTATGTCTATTGCTCTTGTAACTGAAATTGTTTATCTGATAGTTGTACCCCCATCCCATACAGACCCCGAGATTTAAGTGATAAGTCTAGTAGACGACTCTCCATCTCCCTTTTTGCGTATTATGATTGTTAGCAATCATTTTATGACCTCATCTGCACTGCATTATTCTCCTCCACCTCTCTTTATTTTATTGGGTGAGGCATTCCTTATGACGCCATCGTCTGGCACGATCCCCCCCCCAGCTCCTGTTCTAATAATGTGGACATCAAAAAGGATGCTGTATTTGAATTTGCACGAGGACACCCACACACACACACACACACACACACACACACACACACACACACACACGTGCGCAAAATAATGATAAAAACATCGATCCACAGAGCACCTATTAATCATAGGCACTGCAATCGGATGCGGAACACAATTCTATTCTGAACAGCTACATTGACTTTTCTGAACTTTTTGAGATAAGGATTGGGTTTTCGTATTGTTTGCATTCATCGGACTACTTCTCCCATCTTGAGTGTGATTTTCTCAACCTTTCGGTTGATGTAACCTCCGATCTTGTGGAAAATGTCAGGAATATTTCTGTCGAACTCGGGAATTTGGACGGAATTTCAAGCGCAACCCTTTATTTACTTCAAATGCAATAACGTGCTCTTGTTTCGTCAGCCATGCCTGGATAGAGGTCCTAAGTAATTCGCAATTGTATTTTTCGGTCGTCCACACTGAAAAACGAACCGTCAACCTTCAGGAGGATATCACTTTTTACGATGGATTTTTCCAAGTACTCTACCCACGACGCCACGAGTCCTTACGGGCAGAAACATTCCCGAGTTTGACAAGATACACCTAAAGAAGGCCGGGGTTACATCGACCGAAACGTTGTGAAAATGACACTCAAGATGAGAACAGTAGTCCGATGAATCCAAATAATACGAACAACTAAATTATTTGAAAAGCTGAACCATATTTTTCCATTAAAAATTAAAAAAATATAAAAATCCATTAATTTTCTTCTAAACACCAGATTAATATTCTTTCTTTCTTTTTTTTTAATATAGTTCTTAAGAAAAGCAAAACACAAATTTTAAAAGATTTAAATGATTATATATTAAAAAAAAACACACACACACATCTGGATAAAAAAAAAATCCAGGAGTTGCAGATTTGCACAAAACTGTTAACTTTCGTTTAGTTGTCTTCAACATGGTTCGAAAATCGATTGTTTTTGTTCGAAATTCAAACCCCCCGCGAAGAAATGCTAATCACACGAAGGAGAAAAAGGAACTTCTTTGTGATAGTCCATTTTAGTGTAAAAATCTTACAAACAGATGCCAGACATTGGAGCTCAGTCGAGTAACTAGCATAGACGTAGACGAAGAAAAATTTCCATGAGCAAATATTTGCCAATCACTACCCGTCTGTGAAACACAATACCACGGGGTTGCTTCTAAGTAGACTACAACATTATCATACTCAAGTCTAATGTGAACAAGTTTTTGTTAAACATAAATAATCAAACTCTTCCGTATGAGACTATCTATATAAGAGCCACGCCCTAAAATGAACTACTGTTGCTACATGTGGGCAGTTGCTTCGAAATCTAGTAGATGCCTTTTTCTCTTCCCTGTAACCTTTTTCCCACAAAAGAGACGTTGCGAAACTGTCTTCGTTCTATTGCTATTTTCATGGCTAGTGCTAGACTGAACGCCAATCTGTGGACCCCTCTTGCCAAATTTAGCACAAAAAATCACTTGATTAGCTACAACCACTATATATAATTTTCCCCACTCTCCAACTGTGCCAAAATCTAAACGCAGAGTACAGGAACAAAGCTTCTTTGTCAGAACTGCCCGCCTGTGCAACACTGTTCCACTAGCCTGCTTCCCGGCTGAATACAACATGGTAGCCTTCAAATCAACTGTAAAGTTCTTGTTAAGCTGTCCTAATTCTACCTAATTCACGCCATTATCGATTACTACACTACCACCTTACATTCATTAACCCTAATCCTCGAGTGGCCTTCGGACTATGGTAGATGGTTATTCTCAAGTAAAAAAAAAAGGAAAACGACCGATCATCACAGTATTTTTTATCAGCCACCTATTAACTCTCATCCTCGAGTGATATTTGGGACCTGATAAGTGAGAAACTCTCCTAGTAAAAAAAAAAGTAATGATATATATATATATATATATATATATATATATATATATATATATATATATATATCCCCAAAACCTCTGGAGGGGAGAGTAAAAGTTGGTGCTATGGTTTCAAGTGATCTAAAGTAACAGAAAGGGGACACTTGATTCCAAATATTTCTCATATGTTATACCTCCCCTCTTTTGGAAATAGAGTACGATTATGAATATCTCCATTATCAATCCTTATACAAAGTGAAATTTACTAATCAAAGAGGGGAAATATCAGATATTTTGTAATTCATATGCAAAACTAGAAAAACAAGTAACTATGATTGAAACAATTGATGTCTGTAAAAAAAAAGTGCCAAAAATAGGCTTTGGATGATGTCTGATCCCCTTAATGTGCGACCTTAAGGGCAAATGTCGCATAGCCCATTACACAGGTCAGGTTGTTACCTTTCAAACGAGTCTTTATTTGTTAAATTCTGATCAATAGTCGCTGAGATTTGGAACTTAAAAAATTGCCAAAAAGGTGGTATACCTATTTCGCAGCGAAACATCTTTTGAACTACAAATAGCGCCTCAAAGCAATTTTGAAGAGGGTCGATCACCAAACACGTCGTGAATTGTCCGAAAAAATGAACTGCGATTACAAAGCGATTCTTAAACATGTCAATTCAATGGGATTTGCCGAAATAAATAAATGTCTTTGATAAAAACGCTATGAACATTCCCCAACCCAATTATATATATATATATGAGAGATAGATAGATAGATAGATAGATAGATATAGAGACAGGGAGAGCAGAAAAGTTTCTTCTGTGCGTAAGCAGGCTGCACGGAGAAGACGAAATAATATGCAACGAGTTTTCGAAGTCGACTTTGAACCTTGTCTAGGCAAAGACTGCTCTGAACAGCTTTTTCCCAAATACTCCATCTTATGATGTAACCGCCTCTATTCAAAGGTAAAGTATTGCATTGGAAGTCAGATATTTTCTAGAGCGGTAGAATGATGCAATTATTTTTTTTCCAGCGATCGAAGCAAAAGATGGGTGTAGGTTTTCCATTTAAGAGGTTAGATTAAAATCAACCCCAAGAGCTTATCAAAGTAAGAAAGACGTCATCATAACATGATTAGCGATGCAAATTCTATTACAAATTTAAGCGGGAGTAACTATCGACTAAATTGATCGACGGAGCTTCTTAGTGTAATGCGTAGACGCATCTGAACGAAATGTAGTGAGAACATCCAGAAAAGTCAGTACGTTAAACAAAGCTGGCATCAAGTTGGTAGATCAGAGAGAGAGAGAGAGAGAGAGAGAGAGAGAGAGAGAGAGAGAGAGAGAGAGAGAGAGAGAGAGAGAGAGAGAGAAGAACAAAAAGAAGAAGAAGAAGAAGAAGAAGAAGAAGAACTAAAAGTAGAAGACGGAAAAGAGAGAGGGAGGGAGAAAGAGACCTAGAGAGCTAGAAATAGAGATGATAGCGAAATAGAGAGAGATAATGAGGCAGAGGAAGGGATATATATATATATATATATATATATATATATATATATATATATATATATATATATATATATATCCCTTCCTCTGAAGCAGAGGAAGGGAGATATATATATATAAGATATATATATATATATATATATATATATATATATTCTCTATATATCTCCCTTCCTCTGCCTAATATATATATATATATATATATATATATATATATATATATATATATATATATATATGAGAATAGACAGAGCAAAAGGGAAAACAGATGAATAGAGAGTGGAGAATTAGAACGAAAGAGAGAGGAAGGAAAAGTGATATATAGAACTAGATAGAGAGATAGATAATGGTAGAGAGATAGAGGGAGGAGAGGAGGAGAGAGAAACACAAGAGACAGAGAGAGATGGTGAAAAAGGGGGGCGAAGAGGGAGGGAGAGAGATAAAATGGGATGGAGAAATAAAAAGAAGCAGGCAAAAAAAAGGAGAAAAAAATGATAGCGAACTAAAGAAAGAGGCAATAAATCATATATATATATATATATATATATATATATATATATATATATATATATATATATATATATGCAGTGTAATCTGGATATGAGAGACTTCGCCGGTTGCTACAGCTCTCTTAAATAGGGTTGGTATTTATTTGCTTCCCCACTGAGCAAATTAGGCACAAGGCCGTTTTTAATGTGGAGAGAGAGAGAGAGAGGGAGGGGGAGGGAAAGGGGGACCAGCTCCCGATGGGTGGGAAATAGGAGCTGGATAGTGACAATTGGTATGAAGGGTTGCCCCTACATTGACCAAGGTCTTATATGTGGAGTTGTCCCCACATATGGTCTTTGCTGTACATAACCACAGGCTCTTATTTGAGACCAGAGAAAATCTCTCTTATATCCGTTTTTCTTATATTAGGGAATCTTATAATCGAGTAAAATCTGGTAAAATACATGCAAATATTATATTTTAATTAATGCAGAATCCTTATTTATCATAAACAGAAATACCGTAGGTATTAAACGTTACGCTAAATCCCTTTTAAAAAATAAAGTAAAAAAAAAAAAATGGAAAGAAACTGAGACATGTTCATGTGAGTATTACGTTTTTCTTTCTAAACAGTTCACTTCTTGTAAGTAAAAACAAATACTTGAGCTGAGATCGAAACCAAAATCTAAAGATAGTAAGCTGAATCTAGGGAGATTATATTTTTTAAAATAATAGATATGCCGCTACCCATTTGTGGGTACTAAATTGGTAAAAGGGAAAATTATTCCCGACTCGCATTTAGGTAAAAATGCACTTTCGTAAAAATAATTGAATTCATTCAAAACGTATCGCAAAAACAAAAACAAATAAACATCTACGTAAATAGCGATTGATCCAAACAGTCGTTTGAGATGATCCAGTGGTAAGAGTTTAGGCTTCTTATAATGAGGTCCCGATTTCGAATCTCGCCAGAATCAACCTCTCTGATGAGTCATAGACGACGGAATACGTTTCAGTGGACAAGTATATTTAAAAAACAATATATATATATATATATATATATATATATATATATATATATATATATATATATATATATATAACAAAAATGGTAATTAGTGAAAACCCGAAGAAAGTGCTCAATACAATTGCAGAGCAAACATATTTTTTTATTACCGTTTTATCTGCTTAGTTACACATGTTTCGGTTAACGAATCGTATCAACCACCCAGTAACTTCGTCAGACCTTAACAGAAATGGTTATTATGATTGGAAATGACGAAGTTACTGGATCGTTGATACGATTCGGTTACCGAAACATGTGTAATTAAACAGATAAAACGGTAATATATATATATATATATATATATATATGTGTGTGTGTGTGTGTGTGTGTGTGTGTGTGTGTGTAAGAGTAAGCGAGACAGTGAGGACGACGGAGCTGCAAGTGATCCATCTAACAGATTCAAGAGATAAATTACAAAGGAAAGAGCGTCTGTTTGAGAGAACGGAAGATCAGCATTTGCGCCCTGCAGCGTCATTCTCTGCGATTAATTATGTTCTTTGGCATTGCGTTTTTTCTTTCTTACAATTGTAATAGTACACTTTTTCTTTTCCGTCTTCAAAAAGAAATTCCGAGAAGCGTGTAAGCAGAAACCAGGTCGGTGCAGAGTGAAACTAACCTCATGATATTTTCCAGACAAAGTTATTAACAGACGGGAAAGCATTTATTAAAGAAAAAAATGCGGTTCCATACAAAGACATCTCAAAACTATGCAACGCTTTGTCTCAATGAAAATGCATAACATTTTATCAAAAAGACAAAATACCCGTTTTGATGATCTATATAAAATATTGTTTTTTTTATGATTTACTAGAAAAAAAAAACGACAAAAAAAAACAGAAAAAAAAAACAAAAACGAAAATGACGTTGCTTGGGATTGAACCAGGATCACCAAATGTGCACCATCATTTTATTGTCATCGAAATCGATGAAATTGCCCATTTTCAATCAAATCGATTGATTGCCTCTTCTAGTCAGAAACCCACCTCCGTACAACGGTGGGAACTTCACACGCTTTCCCACAATGACTTAGGCCACATTGTGGTGTACATTGCACTGTAGAGAACATATTGATTTTATGAACGTGTTGATTTCATTAAATTATTCTATATAATAACATGAACTAAAGCTTAAAATTCAAAAGTCAAGTATCGTGGTTCAGTTGAGCCCTAAACAGAAACATTAATTTCGAACGCGCCTCTATCTTATCAAAGCACCTACTATTGATTTTATCAAACTATTTTTATATAATGGCTTGAATTATAGTTAAAAATGCAAAAGTCAATCATTATGGTTTAAGTGTGTTCTAAACAGAAACCCTCATTTCGAACGCGTCCCTTTCTAATCAAAGAACCTACTCTTGATTTTATTCGCCGGATCTTTAAGCTTGTGCAGTGATAAAATCTCAAATGCACTTGTGATTTTAGGCTCTACAAGGTGTTAACATTGTTCAAAATCGGTTTGCTCATTCTTTTATCGGACTTTTTCATTATCGATTAATGATTTTCGATACAAGACCTATCCAAGAACACATCAAGACACATAAAGTTTATTTGTGTGAAAGTTCATAAAATCGGCGCAGCCGTTTCAGAGTTCGCAGGGAACGAACTCACACGCACACATACGGAGACAACATGCTTTTTATATATGAGTAGAAGATTTATAGGATGGCCCACTTAAAAGATGCCCAGAAAATATAGTAGAGAGGATGAACATATATATATATATATATATATATATATATATATATATATATATATATATATATATATATATATATTTGTCATCCATATAGAGTACTGTTTCGTTGTATCACAACTCATCAGCGCGGCTAGACATAAACCTTTCCCCAGCCATGGATCGAACCTACAATTTGGGATTTCGGATGGAAACGTCAATCATGTCACACACACACACACACACACACACACACACACACACACACACACACACACACACAAATATATATATATATATATATATACATACACGTATATATATATATATATATATATATATATATATATATATATATATATATATATATATATATATATATACGTTTGTGATATTATCGACGTTTCCATCCGAAATCCCAAATTCTAAGAAAAAAAGAGGAAAAAATATAAGGAAAGAAGAGGAAATAAGTTTGTCGGTAGAACAAATGTATAGGAAGTTGTTCATATCGTAACACAAAATGGAAGCTGAATAGAATCGTTAATCAAGGTGTGCCAATGAATTGAGCAAAAGATCTGTCAGAGTTAGTTTTAGGTGAGATGGTAAGTTTTGCGACAGCTGGCGACAGTAAGAAAAGTATTTTGCAATTTTATGTGTGCGATTTTCATACTATCTGTCTGTTCACGTATTGTAGCACCAACCGTAAACGGTCATTTGCTGAACACACACACATACACATACACACATACACATACACACATACATATATGTATACAATTATTATATCATGTTATAATAGTTTACTTGCGGGATCTGTGGAACTCCCACAGGGACTGTAATATTTTGATGTTGACATTCTGTAGATGTTTAGAGTCAATAGAGACACTCTTATATGATTGTAGCTCTTTTGTTAAAACTGCAAAAGTATTTATCTAAGCTAGTAGGGACGCCCGGCGTAGCCCGGTCGTAAAGAACGCTTAAATATGATATTTTAATTCTTTAATAATTTCGGATATATTATGATAGAATTAATTTTCTATTGATTTTTATATATTATAAAGTTGCGGTTTCAAAAATAAAAACATATATATCGATATTACTTGGTGCATCAGCTTGAATCAAAACTGAAACTAAAGCTTTTGAAGCATTCTTGATAAAATTATTGATATAAAAAAATAGACGACTTAGGTACCATAAGCTATAATCGAAACCGACGCCAAAACTTATGAAGAATTCTTGGAAACTTATTTATTGCAAGAAATGGAAGTCCATAACAATTAAAGACAGTCATTCGAATGTAAGCATGATGCACAAAATAAATGGAAATTTTACACATGATAATTTTACCCATGGAAATTTTACCCATTATAATTGACCGATCGAAATTTTACCCATGAAAATTTTACCCATGAAAATTTTACCTATGAAAATTTTACCCATAAAAATTTTACTCATGAAAATTTTACCTATGAAAATTTTACCCATGAAAATTTTACCCATAAAAATTTTACCCATAAAAATTTTACCCATGAAAATTTTACCCATGAAAATTTTACCAAACCTAATTAGGCATTAAATAATCGAAAAGGAGTTTATATTGACTACAGTGAACAATAGTAAGAATACATCTTTTAAAAATGGATAGATTTGAGACTCCTAAAATTCATGCTAGAAGTTTCTAAAAGGATAAAATGCTAAGCAATAATTAGTCATAAGTGACAGTCCTTCCGAGGTTGAAAGTTCGATCCTATGTGTGGGCTACAGTAAAAATAAAGTGACGAATTACATAGGACATCTACCCGGTCATGGCTGACGGAATGAGAGCAAACAATCTCCATGGATTGAATAAACGGTTTTGTACGAAATGCCATTAAGGTTCCCCGTTTTCTGCCTTTCTTATGGTATTAATGTATAAAAGTTTGAATATAATGTGAACAAATATCTTGCTGTCATCTCACATGGTCACCTGTAAACATTACAATGTTTTTTCTATACAAGATAACCAATTTTATCGTGCCAGCCTGTATATAGACATTTTTAAAATAATCGGAATTGGGATCGGTAATTTTATCGGAAGTAGGAATTTAAAACAGAATAAGCGAGAAAACGTTAAAATTTAACATACTTTAACGTATAAATGTACATATGCGCATGCGTAAGGTGACATATATCTGCTAATTTCATTTCTCCTTTCAAATTTGACCCCTTAACAACTATTTTTAACACATGTCACATTCCCCTATATCTCAAGTTTGTATACCAAAGATTGATAGAAGATTTTGATAGAAACTGTTCCGCACACAGAGACACGGTCACACACTCAGACACACACACACACACACACACACACACACACACACACACACACACACACACACACACAAACACACACACAAACACACACACACACATATGTGGATATGTGTGCGTATTTGTGTAAGTGAGTGCGTGTGCTAGAACTTTTTATCCTAAATACTACGCAGTTATGTACAATGTAGAAAATATAAACAAATACAGTTAAGCGTAATAGTTAAATGAAAGCTAACACCCAATTAAAATGCCATAAAAATGCATAATTCATTAATAAAAACTCGTTACAAAGGAATATGCGAATTAGTTCACCTTTTAGAAGTCGCTTTCGTATACACGACTGAGTATCCGAAGAAGTTCATTTGAATAATTTTTTAAATAGAAAAGTAGGCTTTTAATACCAGTTTCAGATCCACAAAAACTTCACTTTAAGCGGTTTGAGCACAATAAAAAGTGGTGGATGAACGTTTGTTTAAAATAGACATTTGTAGAGTTTATTTACGATGGGTAGAACTCCCGGCTGCCAACGCAATGGTTCTAGGTTCAATCCTTGGCTTGGGAAAGGTGCTAGTCTAGCCGCACTGATGAGTTGTGATACAACGAAACAGTTCTACATGTGGATGGCTATATATATATATATATATATATATATACATATATATATATATATATATATATATATATATATATAAACAATAGATGCTTATTTGTCTTTGTTATAAAGTGAAGGATATCCATTTCACAGATTTAAGACGTAGTTTACAAAAGAAAGCGACTATGTGAGAAAAGTAAGCTCCAGCAGTGGCCCCCTGCAGACCCATTCTTTGCAATTCATTACATATTTTGACCTTTCTCTTTTTTTATTCTCATACTTCTTACAACTGTAATAATCCACGTTTTTATTTTTCTGTTCTTTCTTTTCTTTTCTTTTTTTTCCTAGCTTGCAGAATGTTTCCAATAAATGAGTAAATAGAAACCGAACTAAATAAAAGCAAACACACACTGCTGTCCAGAGAGATTTGAGCACCCGGACGCACACAGGCACCGTGCACTGAAACCAGACGCTTCAAATTAACAAGCAAATTAAAAAAACAAAAAACAAAAGCAAAAAAAAAAAACAACAAAAAAAAAAAACGTCCCAATCAACATACAAATATACATTAACGGGGTCACATGCGTACACACAAACACATGTACACATTAACTGGGGATGGTTTAAGTGACAACTTACATTATCATCGACTGTTTTCGGTATCTCTGTACAGGAATTTGTCAGGACAACCTGACCTGATTTGTTTTACATGTAAATCCTGACTAAATACTAAAAACTATCAGGACGCGTGGAAATTCCACGGAATGAAAAATATATCTAATCGACAAATATGTTTCGATCAAGCTGATTTTTTTTCTGGATAGAACAAAATAATAGTTTTTTAGGTAGAAAATCTAATAACACTGGGTAAATATGAGTTTTTTTTTTAAGCATTTCTAAAGAAATGGTGTCCTTGTATTTTAAATATACGCTTGACCAAAATAAGATAAATTATTAAGTACTAATAAATACCCAGAAAGTAATAGTGTGCACACAGTTCAATACACATAAAAAATATTGTAAGAGATAATCTTTAATTTACTTCTTTAGTCCAGAACCTCTTGGTAGACAATGTTTTCTTTTCTCCCCCAGATTTTTCGAATTTTCCCTTTTTACGTAACGTTTCGCTGACTTTTTTCTTTGGTGAAGAATTCCTGCACGTAGAATGTACTACGAGTTCCTGTCTGACACCATTGCAATAAAGATCATATATTATCAGAATGATATCTGAAAACGAGGCTACTTCAAAGAGAAGTAAGTCTTATGTTCTTGTCTGTGTTTAAAGCCAAAGTTCGCGTATTTGACCGTTTTTGGAAACAATTTGGCTTTCAAAAATTGTATTTAGATTTTTCAAAGCGGACAAGCAGATTATAATATAGAAAACCGTATTTGAACCCTTTAATAAGATTCCATCGACATGGTTAGTACGAGAAATGTTGAACCTTCTTATAGTGATGTTTTCACTAGTAACAATACTGAACTAGATACTACACCAGACAAGATTAATTTTATAACGTTGTACACAATGACACAGCGGACCCACACGTTGTAGCAACCTGTGTCGCAAAGGAGATCAAGACAAAGAATAACTCGAATTCACTTTTTTTTTTCGTGAAACAACGACATTATTTCCGAATCCTTTTCCGAATAAACCGTGAATTCTCGTTACGGCTGTGTCGTTACCCGCATCTCTACTGTGATCGTCTTTTCTAACATGCCCTCTCTCCTTTTTAAAGTAATTTTCCTTACAGTGACGTCATTTCGCATTGTGTATGCTTTCGTATACACACATCTGCGCGCAGTTACAATTTTAATCCTGGTATTCGACAAGAACAAGAAAATGCAAAAGAAAAGATAAATTATACTACAGTCAAGTGGTCAATAAAGGATTTAAATTTAATGGCTTCGTTTGGCGTTATGTTACCATTTCTCGGGTTATTTAATGCCGAATATGGTCAGTTTAGAAAAAAGCTTTCATGCTTCAAGTTCTTTATATCTTCAAATATTTATTCTTGGTGATTTGTTTCGTTGTTTTGTAGAGAAAAATCGTTTATTTTGTTTTTAACTTTTCTGCAAAATAATTGAGTTTTTAAAAAGAAAATCTAATATATAAACAACTATATGTCTATCTGTCGGTCTGTCTACTATTTCCATCTTTTCAAACTCCGAATCTAAAAGTCGCAGAGCAATTGGATATTTTACGGACCGCTATTTTTGTGTGTATGTGTGTGTTGTCTTTAGCCGGTTAAAATTGTTTTTAAGAAGTCAAAAATGGGTCAAAATTGGAAAAATATTTGTAAATTCATCTTGGTTCATTTTTATTTTTAATCGGTTTTTACGCATGCCACGTAAGTACTGTGGTAACGTCGCCAGCTTTGAATACTACAATTTCGATTTGTATTTTAGCTGATGACGCCTAAACACCCTTTTTTACTTTTGAAATCACGACTCTATAATAATATATTCGAAATCTGCACATCTAATCTATTGAACTGAACAATTTCTATATTAATAAAATCATTATCCATTGCGCCAGAGATCTTTGCGAGTTAGGGCTGATAGAACGAGAGCATTAAATATAGGTTCCGTTCGAAATTCTGTGCAGACCCCCCGAGTTTGTACAAAAAGATTTCAGAGTTCAATAAGTAACACCTTAAGAAGGTCGGAGGTTACATCTATCGAAATGTTGTGAAAGTAATACTGAAGATAGGAACAAGTATCCGAGGAATAGAAATAACAGGAATAATTAATCCTCATCTAAAAAATTCAGAAACATAAGAAAAAAATATTTAGCCGGATTAAATATGAAACTCGATGAAGTTGCTTAAAAGTAATAAATATTCGACGCTGCCTTCTCGAACATTCGTTGGAATAATGCTCACATACGGTGAATGGCGACGTTAACAATTTAATCTCCAACTTACTTTATTAGTCTCAGCTATTACATATCCATTTTCCTCGACTATTATTTATTGTTCTCATTTTGACTACTGCGGATCCATTTCCCTTTATTTATTATTCTTAACTATATGTATGGCATAAAGCTTTCCCGCCTCCTTTCGCCGTCATCTCTGACCGCCCATTATGTGCTCCATGACACTATCTTTGCTTGTCAACATGTGGTTGTATAACGAAATTCACCTCGGACGGTTAGGGAAGGTGGTGGTAATACTAATTATAATAATCATGATAATTCGTAATGGCTATTAGAATAACCACAACCGGGGTTGAAAAACTATGGAGTTTAACGTGGCTTGAATGCGTCTTGGACTTCAAGGACAAATGTCCGTATTATTTGAATTATTCGGATTACTGTTCTTATCTTGAGTGTTATTTGCACAACGTTTCGGACGAGGTAACCTTCGATTTTCTTTAGGTGCATTTTACTGAACTCGAGAATCTTTCTGTTGAAATCGGGAACCTCTGTTGAACTCGAAGATCTACACAAAATTTCGCACTGAACCATTTATTTAATCAACAAGGATAGGTTGCTCTCATTCCGTCAGCCATGACTGGATAGAAAGCCCAAGTAATACCCAATTGTATTTTAAGTTTTGCCAGAACTGAGGATCGAACCTTTAACCTTCAGAAGATTGTAACTCACAACTGATGTTTACCAAGTACTTTATCCACTACATCACAAGTCATTTATGTGTGATAAAGGTTCAATGCTCAGTGCGAACGACACTCCAAAAATATACAATTGCGAATTACTTAGGACTTCTAATGGCTAACGAAATGAGAACATGCTATCCCCGTGGATTAAATAAAGGGTCTCGTTCGAAATTCCGTGTAGATTCCCGAGATCGAAAGAAAGATCACAGAGTTCTACAAAATACACACGAAGAAGGTCGGAGGTTATATCGACTGGAACGTTGTCCAGATAGCACTGAAGATGAGAACAGTAGTTCGAGTAATCTTACTAATACGAATTTTCAGTCGCCATCTAAACAATTCAGCAACATCAAACCTAAATGTTCTTTGACATACTGAGAATAGTTGGTTGAATTGGAAAGTCGACTTTTGTCATTCATGTTCTAGAAAAGGAATTCGTAGAAACGAAATAATCGTGAGAAATACCATCAGAAATCATAAAAGTCAGACCGAATATTGTCACAGAGTAGCGCGGACGTCCTGTGTATTCGCCTTTTAAATGAGGCACGTTGGGCTCCGCTCATCAAGGCCCAAAGACTACATAAGGATAATGGTTAATGAATGTTAGGTGGCCGATGAGAGAGCATTGTGATGGTTGGTAATAATGGAATTTGGATAGGATTTAATGGATGCTCCGACGAACTACAAGTCCTTGTACCCCCTCGACATAAATACCCCCGACAAACCCGACAAGCAGCAAATCCCATCCTTACACAAAAGCCTTTTACTGTAATAGCTTCTTTCTCAGAACTGCTAGACTTTGGAATTCCCTTCCGGGTTCCTGTTTCCCCAAATTTACTGATATGCAGAAGTTCAAGTGTAATGTTAACGTACATCTTGCTGCTTAACTCCTTACGTAGTATCCCTGTAACTTATGTCCCTGATATTAGCCCCCATACATCGAGGTGGCAACGTGCCTTATTTGGGATGAAAATGTAATAATAAAAAAGGATTTAATTACTTAAAGGGAGAGTTTAGGAAGATCTTAAAAAGACCATGTTCATGTCAACTAGAAACAGTCCTGCAGTATTGTTTTCAAAGCAATGAAACTGTTCTCATGGAATTTTTGTTTAGTTTTAGGCGCAGATAGGAAGTAAATAAAATTATTGACACTGTTTATAGCTAGACAAGGGTTTGTTGCGAAATTTTACAGGGGGATTATAACTTTAAGCTCATTCGAGCAGTTGCTATCAAACTATCTATAAAGAAGAGACAGACTTGCAATGTTTCTTCTGTGGGAAAGAGCTAGTAAGAAGGTGAACAAGACATCACTCACTCGATTTCGAAGCCGCTTTTGTACCCCATCAATGCTGGAAATGATGGTCAGAGCAGCTCCTCCCCGGATGGGGAAACAGTACTCCATCGTATTTGGCTCTTTGATTGAATTGAAAAGCAAGCACGTGTACTTTGTTGTTTCGATGGGTGTTCGTAGAAACAAAATATTTGTGAGAAACACAATGTAACCCGGATATAAGAGACTGTTTCGGGCTCTACAACTGTCTTATATCCGGGGTTCTTATATTCGGGTTACACTGTACATTAACACAGGTTCTAATTTAAGACTAGAGAAAATCTCTCTTATATAGGGTTGTCTTATATTCGGGTCTCTTATATCAGGGTTAGACTGTATTTCTCACAACTATTTTGTTTCCACAAACTCCCCGCGAAACAACAAATGACACCTGATTGCTTTTCAATTCAACGAAAGAGCACAATACGATGGAGTAATGTTTCCCCATCTGTATTTTCGTGTACTATCAGAAGTTATAAAAGTCAAACTGAAGATTGTCACAGAGTTGCGCGGACATCCTGTGCACTCGCTCTCCTCTAGTGGGGCGCGCGGGATACCCACGGTATTCGATACCATAGCAATAATAAACGTAAGTACTGAAAAATCTTTTCTTTTTTTTTTTTATAGATCTGTGTCTTTGTTTGGCACTAGTTGCTAGGAGAATTCGCCAACCGAAGAAAAAGGTGTGTCTTTTCAGTCTTATATGATAACAAGCCTAGGTTCCCGGCGTTTCCCGGGTGTTTGGAGGTGTGTGTTTATCAAAAAAAAAAAAAAGTAAAAAGGGGGTTGTAGGCAGACAGGCTCGAACCCGTATCGAGAAGGAGGAAAAGAGCGTAACCCCCCTCCCCAAACAAAAACGTGACGTCTTTGCTGTTGAGCCCATCACCAAACCGGGAGTGACGAAGGTTAGTCAATCGAAAATATCGGCGAAAAAAAAAAAAACAAACAAAAAAACGATCCCTCTCTGTAGAAAAGTGTCCAGTTGAGAGTGAAGGAATTAATGTTTTTAACCAATTTTTCGATATTTGTCATCCGAAGGGTCAAGCTTAAAAACGATACCGAGCTCGTGAAAATCAGTCCTCTCTGTCAAATGTTTTATACAGACAGACGGACACACATACCTACCTACATAATACATACATACATACATACATACATATATTTAAACAGCCAGGTGAGATTTCTATTATAGATAATAGATGACAAGGGTATCCAGTATTGTCCGAAGTAAAAGCTTTACATAACTTTTTTGTTATTGTTGAGT
Organism: Euprymna scolopes; assembly: GCF_053919585.1. Classification (NCBI taxonomy): domain Eukaryota; kingdom Metazoa; phylum Mollusca; class Cephalopoda; order Sepiida; family Sepiolidae; genus Euprymna; species Euprymna scolopes. Next base: position 76,150,689 of record NC_136511.1, on the reverse strand, counting down.
ACTTTTTCAAGTTTTAGCGAGAGATAAAAATACATATACAGACAACTGCTCTTTATATAACAGATGGCCTCCTTAATGAGGATATTGTCCCGTGACACATAATTATAAAAAGCAACGTCACGCATTACCATTTCAGAAAGTTTACTGACTTTCGTATACTTCCTGAAAAGTGGAATAAAGTTTAAAATGTTACAGTTGTATCGGCGTAAATAACGTAAACGGCACTAAACGCAATTTTATGGTTCGATTCTTTTTATCGTCAACATTGCCACGATAACATTTCGTAAATAATCGTTTAAGTCTACTATTATGTTTGTTCTCAATATCTCTAACCGGCTCTTTACAGGCCCTTTTAAGCGTCCGCTTCGATAGACGTCTAGCCGATGATGAGAAAGTTTTCAACTACCTTTTCTCCTCCGTGACGTCACCTTCTGTCTATATGTAACAACTGGTTTCATCTCCCTGACTAAGAACTTTCTGGCTCAATCACTGAAACGGTGTAAAGCTTTCGTTTACTTATTCTCTTTTATTTCTAAACTGCAACTGAATTTTTTTGAAAACAGTCTTCGTTCAGCAAGAGAAGTACTCGACTGTAATCGATGATAGTCATTATAGATCAATAATAACGACAAAATGTTCGTTCTTTACTGAATAGATGAGATCCTTAATCTCCCAGGATCGTGGGACGGGGGTGGGGTGGACGCTCCATTATTTCATGCAGCGTGTCTTGGGCAAGAATGACCTGGTGGTGCCCATCTCTCTCCAGGAAAATTTACTGAAGGTGATCGGAAATTGACTGAAATATTTGAATTCTATTTTTATTTATTGAAAAAAATCTCTTAGTATCGAAGTTGTTTAAATTACTTTAAATATATCACGTGACTAAATCGATCACTTAACTAACAGCTCTACAACTGTCCTCGATCACAAACGTTGATTTTAACAATCGTTTACTCTTTACGCTTATTGTTAAAAAGTTAAATTATTTATTAACTAAACGTAAACCCTCCTCGATATACAAAGTATAGGGTGTAACGATAAAATTGTCGCCTTAGAAAAGATGACATGATTCCATTTCCATGTGATAAAAAAACAGTTTTCTTTTTTTGTTACAGATCATCTACTAGTTGGTCGGTTGTGAATAAACCTACAGAGCGATAGGAACATTGTATTATATCTGAAAGTGACACAATATTCAACGATCGACATCAGAGATGCGCCGCTGTACCATTCATGCTGATCGGTAGCAATCCAAGTTATGACAAGACCATTTACTGAGGATGATCCTTGCCAGAATCTTCAAAATGCAAATTCGGTCGGTTTAACTTTTAAGGGCGTGTCCAGAGCGATAAAAATAAAGTTTCTGTCTGTGGTTATGGTCTTCGGTGGGGTTTCAAGTGAGGGGCGCATAATTCCGCGTCACATCTTCCGAGTCGGCTTGAAAGTCAACACCAAAGTGTGCCTGGATGTGCTGAAAAATGTGATGATCACCTGGTGCGATTAGGTGGCTGTTGGAAGACCCTGGGTGTGGCAGCAAGAATCTGTGCCGGCCCACAGGTCGAAGGAGACCCAGGCTTGGCTTCAGAAGGAATGCTATGACTTTGTACCCTTCTCTCACTGGTACGCCTCCTCCCTCGACTTGAACCCGCTGAACCACTTCATTTGGTCATACGTCGAGAACATCACCAACATGACCTCCCATAACTCCAAAGCTAGTCTGATCACCGCCATCCACCGAATATTTTCCGAGTTCCTGTCGGCGCTTGTGGAAAAGCGCCATTTTAACTCGTATCGAGGTGGTGATTGAGGCTGAAGGCGGCTACATTGAACATATGTAAGCTTTGCTACATAATCAAGTTACCTGAATCGATTTTTTTCTTATGAAAGTTTTAAAATGAATCTTTAGTGTTTTTCTTTAGGGCGACAATTTTATCGTTAATATATGCATATACTATTTTATTCATTATTTCCATAGTTAGTGCATCACGCTTTAGAAAAAGCCAAATACAATTTCGAAGGCCAAACTGTTCCAAATTGCCAAATTAGCGAAATTTAGCTTTTAAAAGGCCAATCTGGCAACACTGGACAAGAATATGAGAGTAACCCCCCTTTGTTGTAATCTTTTGTTCGTATATCACCAAAATAATATATGATTATTGTTGTGATTGTGTGAAAAATAAACTCGTAATAATTTCAACGTGCAGCGGTTTGTCACCAAAGAAAGAAATCAGCGAAACGTTACGTAAAAAGGGGAAAATTAGAAAGAAACAGGGGGAAAATAGAACGTTGTACTGAAGAAATAAATTAAAGAGTGTCTCTTACAATATGCTATTATTTTTTACATTGAACTATGTAACACAATAATACTTTCTAAGTATTTATTAGTACTTATTAATTTATCTCGGTGTGGGCAGTCCTATATTTAAAATACAATGGACACTATTTTCATAGAAATCTTAATAAACTCGGATTTGTTGCGTGTTATTGATTTTTCTATCCAAAATAACCATCAGCTTTATATCAAAACATATTTGATAATTACATATATTTCTCATTCCGTGGAATTTTCACGGGTCCTGCTAGTACTTTTTCATGATTGATGCAAACCGCAAAATTGTAAACAGGATAATATTCCTTACTGCAATACTAGCATGACTGTGGTCCATAGGGTCGCATATCTTTGAGAATATATATAATACAGTGGTTGAGCTTAACAATTTCTTGTTGACGTACAATACCCCTTTCCCAAAATAAACAACATGGTCCCATAATAACAGAAAAGATCATATACTACCTCCCTAAGGAGGGGGGTAATGTATAAGAGAATGGTCTCAGGACAAATAAAACAAAATAATGCCTTAGTGTACCCCTTCAAAAATACAAAGGAAGAGGCTATGTCTGGGAGGATAGCATCATTACCACATATCTAAGACTAGACCGCCCCACCCCCAAAAAAAAGGGAAGAGGTAATATCTTGAAAGGCAGTACCATGACAAACGAACATATACAACACTACTCCAAAGGAGAAAGTAATACCTAGAAAGATGGCCTCATAATGAACAAACGTGTACTCTCTATTCAGAAAAGAGGAGACAGTACTTGGAAGAATGAGCTCAACTTCAGACAACATATACTACACTACACTAATATTCTTTAAATAAAGCATTGAAAGATGGTACAATAGTATATCAATGCAAGTAGTAGTACAGTTTCTGACAGACAGACAAACACCAAACCTAGCAATATACATACAGTGGCTCAGTAGTTACGGTGCTTGGCAGCTGAAAATGGAATCAACAGTTTGAAACATTCGTTCGTTTCTCGCCACACCGAACTTTCCCGATCCTGCGAATCAGGAGTCACCACTTATCAAGTCTCAGAGGCCACTAAAGGATAAGGGTTCATGAGTGTACGGTAGTCGATGAGACAATATTCTAGTAATCGTTAGTGGCGAAAATTTTGTAAATTGAATTACTTAAGGGGACGTCTCATCAATAACTTGTTTACGTTGGACTTGAAGACAACCATATCATAGTCAGTTGGAAAGCAGGCAAACGAAAGAGAGTTCCACAGGTATGCAGTTTTAAGAAAGAAGAAATTGTTCATCGAATCCACGTTTAGGTTTACACACAGATTAAAAATGGGCGAAATTATTGATAGTGAGTGATAGATAGACGAGTGTTTTTCGTGAAAATTTGGCAAGGAGAACCATAGATTGAGGCTCAGACGAGCACTTGTAATTGAAATAACGATAAAGCAGAGACAGGCTCGCGACGTTTCTTCTGCGGAAAAGAGGTTGCATTGAAGAGTAAATGGCATCTCCTACTAGGCTACGAAGTTTATTTGGAACTCTGTCAAGGCAGGATAAGTTGCTTCTAGCAGCTCCTGCTAAGATGTGGCAACAGTACTCCCTCCTAGGATGTACTTGATTCTTATACAGGTAGAGAATTGTATCAGCAGTGTGATATCTACTGGAGCAGTAGAATGATCCCACCATTTTTCCAGCGACCTTAGCCACGAATTGGATGTATGTGTTCCATTTCAGATTAGGAGCCAAGGTCAAACCAAGAAGCTTGTCAAAATATGAAACCTCCCAAAGACGACAGCTATTATTTCAACTAGTGCCAGACGAGACCCAGAGCGTTGATGATGGAAATGTAGAAACTTGTTTTAAATACATTAAACCAGCCATCCTTTCCCCATTGCACCACGTGCTCAAGATCAGAAAAGAGTGAATCAGAGAGATCTTGATCATTTATGGCCTTTGAAGTGTTGCCATAGATGGTAGTGTGGTTAGCGTAAATATTTACGAATAATCTTAGGATGTGATTTGGAAGATCATTCATGTAGATCAGGGAAAGAGTTGGGCTCAGGATGAACCCTTGTGGGACTCCATCATTAATACTGTGAGCTTCTGATTTCGGCCAATCAACTACTTCTCTTAATAACTTATCAGAGATAAATGATTTAAAAACTGAGAATACATTTCCAGCCATACCGTAGCTGGAGATCTTGTAGAGTAGACTTTTATGCTAAACCCTATCAAAAGCATTTGATATGTCTCAAGAGCAATTGCCCTAGAAACGAAGCCTCCGTAAGCTAAAATGAATTTCCCTTCTGATTAGTAAATACTTCTCTATAAGAAATATTATACAATTCACTTAAACGAGTCCCGGTATGCAATTCTAGTATATATTAAAAAAATAAAGCCCCAAACCCTTTAGCATTGTCTACATGGTCCCCTGATGTAACAGATAAAACGGTTGAGTCAAACTCATTATTTGGATTATTCGGACTACCGTCCTCATCCTCCAACATGTTTCTGGTATATATTGTCGAACTATGGAATCCTTCTGTCGAACTCTGGAATCTTTCTGTCGAACTTTGGAATCTGCACGGAATCCTTTATTCAATCCACGAAGTTAGAATGTTCTAGCTGCATCAGCGCTGACCTGCTAGCAGTCATAAGTAATGCGTAATTGTGGATTAAATAAAGGGTTCAGTTCAAAATTCCGTACAGATTCCCAAGTTAGACAGAAAGATTACCCAGTTCAACATGATACATCTTAATAAGTTCGGGTGTTACATCAACCGAAACGTTGTGAAATAACACACAAGATGAGAACAGTAGTCCAAATAACATACACATTATCAATCGTCATCTCAAATAACCAGAAACATAAACATTACTTAATTCAAACTTTTACCCGATCTTGGCTGAGAGAACAAGAACATTTTTCAATAAAAAAATGCCTTTATTTCTTTCTTTCAGCATTTATCAGACAGAAAAGGTTTTCGCTTTATTTATTTGTTTTTGTCTCGATAAAAAGTTAAAAAGACTAATAACGTGGATGAAGCGATAAGCCATTAAAATTATATATAATTTAATAAAACAGTAGATAGAGCACACCCAAGTCGGGTTTAACGAGAAAATAACAACCAGAAAGGCAGTTTTGCATGTAACGTTAATGCTGAGTATACTTTCTCAAGGGTTAAGTTATCGTTAGACGAATTGTGATTTATCTTTTAACGTATCAAAAAACAAAGATGGCCGCTCTGTGTGATTAAGAGACTTTAGGCGACGTTTGAAGTTGAATGCAAAACGATTTTTAAGTGTCTTGTCGAGCAACGGAAAAGAAACGGCGCCATGATAAAGAAGTTCAGATTTTTGCAATCATCGTCGACTTTGAAAAACGACCAAATCGACTTTTTTTAAAATCTTGTTGGTAACTGTTTAAAAAAGTACTATCTGATAAACAAATGGTTAATTCATTTTAAACGTGTTTTACTAGTGAATTTTCAAGTTACAAGTTAATAAAAAAGAAGCCACACAATACGTACAGGAATAATAATAATAATAATAATAATAATAATAATAATAATAATAATAATAATAATAATCCTGTTAAATCGTGGACTTTGCAGTCCCAGCTGATCAAAGGGTGAGTATGAAAGAAAAGGAGAAACGAAGCAAATACACAGAGCTATCCAGAGAGTTAAAAGGGATTTCGATGATGAAGAAAGTCCAAATAGTACCGATAATAGTAGGAGCACTAGGAACAATTCCGGAAAACTTCGAAAAAGAATTCAGAAATTGGAATCAGAGGAATAACTGCAAAAGTACAACGACTAACGATAATGAAAACGACTGAAATATTAAGGAAACCCTTGAATACGGAGAATAATATAAGACAATATAACGAAAAAGCGTTACAGGGAATGAAGAACACCGAAACTGCATATTTACAAGTTCTACACCCCCCATCATGCATCCCCCATTGTTTCATCACCGACCCCCCCCCAAAAAAAAATGATACCAAAGGGCCGAAAAGGGTCAATAAGGACTGAAAGACCGAGGAGCAAGCGCCAACCAGACCTCGGCTGGACAAGCGCAAAGAGAACTGGGACCTTGGGGAGGCTGAGTGCCACTCAAATTCCAGTATAAACCAATGGCCACTACCAGCGAGAAATCAATGGCAAGCGGCTGTTGCGATGATGCAAATTCATTTGCAAATGCTATCGAAGGAGGTGGAGAGGGCTGGACGTCTGGGGAGACTAGTTGTCACTCAGCTTCCAGAGAATACCATAGGTTTCCAATCAGATCGTTTGTTGACTTGTGTGAAAGCTCCATGTGAGCCAATAATAATAATAATAATAATAATAATAATAATAATAATAATAATAATAATAATAATAATAACAACATTAATAATACTTTGATGCTCGCGGAACAGAAAAGCTGCCGAAACATATCACAAGACACCAAGAACCATCTTCTGATTGAAAAAAAATGATCCTAAGAAACTGCAAACGAAGATTTACTAATCTAATATATAGAGAGACATTAGTCATGTTGCTCTATCCATGGCCACTCAAATGTTTTGGAAATGTCGAGCAAGCCCCCCAAATCCGAACATCTATGAAGAATGGCATAAAGAATTGGTATACAAATTTAACTTCAGGAAATGTTGCAATAAGCAAAGTGAACATTAAGAGAGAGATTTCCAGGGAGTTAGTCTTTCCTCTTTTTCAATTTGTCATCAGCTTGATCCCGTTGACACTTTTTTTCACGAAACGTGATAGCAGGATATGAATTTGGAAAAGGACTTGCTACAGCTAATCATCTATTATTCCTGGGTTACCTTACAGTTTTGGAAAGGAATGAGAACAAACTTGATACCTTAATAAATACGATCAGATTATTTAGTAATGATATAAGGATGGAAATTGGCATCACCGAACATCCTATTCTTGTAATAAAAAGAGGTAAGCTCGTCTACTCAGATGACCTTGAACTCCCAACAGCAGATCTGATAAAGAATGTTGACAACGAGTGAGGCTACAAATATTTGGGGATGCTCAAAGCCGATAGAGATTTAAAACATGAAATAAAGCCGAAAACAACAGAAGATTAAGGGTTATTCTTAAATCGCACCACCACAAACAGAATACAATCTAGGGCATGGATATATGCCATCAATGCCAAAGTAGTAGAATTCGATATACTGCTGGTATACTTGACATCAATAATTTTTCTCCTCTCTAGACCCTTTTGCACCCCAAGCATTAGTATCGTTTTCCTTTTCACTTCAAGAGGTTCATTATTTTCAGAAATATTTTTAGTTAGCCTTCCGTTTCTCTACATGTACCATGTCTTAAACACAAAGTAAGACTCGATCACCCTATTTTCTAGGTAAATACAATTGATCTACATCTCCTTTCTGAGGAAAAGCCACATAAATTGAAAGCATTTTACGTGTCTCGCGTCCAAACATTTTAATTAATCTTTATTTAACTAAGACAGGACATGTAGATCGATTGTACCTACCTGGAAAAAACGGGTGATCGAGACTTACTTCGTGTTTAATACGTGGTACATGTTGAGGAACGGAGTCCTAACTTTAATATATTTCTGAAAATAATGAAACTCTTCAACATGAAGTTAAAGGGGGAAAAATGCTAACACCTGAGGTGCAAAAGGGTTTGGAGAAAGGAGCAAAAATTACTTGATAAGAAACTATACTGCGTGTTCTCTAAAAATACAAAATTTAGAGATAATGGTATTGATTGATCAGGGATTATCTTAAAAAATCTATTGTCCGCACTTTAATGGCGGTCAAAGAGCAAATCATTTGAACTAGATCCATCAACCACTACATCAACAAAATTGCAGAATCATCAATGCCAATTTGCAGATTGTGTGATAAACAGGAAGAAACATCAACACATAAGAATACCCTATGCTAGCGCAATATCGATATAAAAACGAAGACTCCAAGACTAAGTGTGTTTCATTCCATAATTACAAGAAACCTTCTCTACCACCAATAGCAATGGACAAAGAACATATTACCTGAAAGTACTTCTTTTAAACTCCTCGGCCTAACATTCACACGGAACATGAGTTGAAACAGATACATTTAGAGCATTTCCAAGGCTGTTGCAAAGACGGTGGGCTCTCTTTACCGTGCTAGAAAGCTACTTTCGCCTGAAAGTATCCTGTACCACCATTTGCCCATATATGGAGTATTGCTTCCATATTTGAGCTGCTACAAGTCTCTCATCCCTAGACAGGATTCAAAAGAGAGTCACCAACCCAATAAGTCCTGAACTGTCATCTCAGCTTCAGCCTCTCTCCCATCGACGAAATGTTGCACCCCTCTGCTGTTCTACAAGTATTTTAATGGTGAATGCTCTGACGAACTTGTACCCTCTCGACATAAATACCCACGACAAACCCGACAAGCAGTAGAGATCCCTAGGTGTAAGACATCCTTCTACTCTAATAGTTTCTTCCCCAGAATAGTTTCTTCCCCAGAACTGCTAGATTTTGAAACTCCCTTCTGGGATTCTGCTTTCTCAACTGTACTGACATGCAGAAGTTCAAGTGTAATGTGAACAAACATCTTGCTGCTCATCTCCCTTCATAATATCTCTGCAACTTATGTCCCTGATAGTAGACCCCTATTTCAAAATGGCACTGTGCCTTGTTTGGAGTGAAAGTGGATTAAAAAAAGACTCGACAAAGCCGCTCAGGTCATACACTGGAATATATGCAAACTATCAGATCCAAATGAGAAGTGTTATGAGCATAAAAACAAAAACTGGTACAGACAATGTCAAACTTCTTTGAGGTATGCACACACAAACGGATAAGGCCCTTGCACATTCCAAACAAACACTAGAAAACTTGCTCAATCATTGACATAACTTGCCCTTTCGATACGAGAGGGCAAGAGAAAGAACATGAAAAAATACCAAGATTTGAAATGGGAATTAGACTATGGAAATGTAAAGAAGTCAAGATGATTTCCATTGTGATTGGAACGCCTGTATCCATAAGCAAAACTAACCATAAATGGCTTAATCAGAGTGACAATACAATTCTTTTTCAATTTTGCAAATGGCTTGACTGCTAGGAACGACGAAAGTGTTAAGGTACAGCTGGAATGTCTAAAGTCAAAAGAATTGACCTGATGTTAAAAGAAAACAAATTCCAACTAAAAACATCCAAAAGCTGATAATAATAATAATAATAATAATAATAATAATAATAATAATAATAATAATAATAATAATAATAATAATAACAATAATAATGGTAATAGTAATAATAGCAATAACTATAACAATAATAATGATAACAGTAATAATAATAATACTAATAATAATAATAATAAGATGATGATGATGATGATGATGATGATGATGAACGGAAGAACATCTAGTTAGTTCAGATATTAATGCAAGTTAATTAAATACTTAGAATAATTAACGCTGGTTAGAATGTGACAAAATGTCGCAATTCATCGTACATATAAAGAAATTTCGTCAGATTTTCAAAAGGAGACCCAAATAGCATATAAGCTGAAAAATCAAAT
>NC_136511.1:76085808-76138308 GCF_053919585.1 Euprymna scolopes | reverse complement strand
AGTCCGTTCATCTCACCAAGGTAGGGGTACGAGACTTCAAGTGGACGTTGGCCAAATTTATCCTATAGGGGCTCCGACTGTGAGCTTCTAATAACATTACTAGGCGTTTCTCAAGTCATTCTCGTTGGGATTCACAATTCATGTGGTAATTGATTGCATCACACTTATTTTAATTGGGGGTGGGGGTGGGGAGAAATTTATTCAAGAATCACATCCCGTAATGTTGACAAACCTATATGAATATATATGGGGGGGGGTAGTAGGTATTTGAGTGTTCTGGGAGCGTGTTTGCCAGAAAAAGGTTGGGAAACTCTGGTCTGGCCTAAGGGTACGACGAGGAACAACCGTTCATTAAGACGACTTACTAAACTGTAGATTTAATATCCAAGACCATCCAACTATTTCAAACAAATATATCCGTTTTCCGGAACAAATAATGAATTATTATTCTGTGTTAATAAAAACAAATCTGTAACTTTTTTTTTAAAGATCTAGACATAAGATACAACATATGTTTTTTTTTTAATTATTCGAACAACTATTCTTATTTTGGTTGTTATTCTCACAACATTTCGGCCGATGTAGTCTCTGACTTTTGAGTGTACATTGTTGAACTTGAGTATATGTACTGTTCAATTCTCAGTACAGACGATACTAATAATAAAATTAAGAATTACGTAGGACTTCTATCCAATCATGGCTGACAGAGGGATAACACTCGACACTCTGGATTTACTAGAGTTCTCTAGATTAAATAGAGTTCAGTTCAAAATGTTATACCTGGACGGAATTCTCGCACTTTCTGCATAGACCCGCCGGTCTAAATGGCTAACTGAATTTTTAATGCATAGTTATTCCCAATATATACATATATATATATATATATATATATATATATATATATATATATATATATATATATATATATATGATGAGTCCAACGTCTTGTCAGACGAGTGCCACTTCCTCAGACACTTAAAGTCTATGAGCCCAAAAAATGACTTTTTTTTTAAAGTCCTACTGGAGAACTGACACGCCCAAACAGGCCCGACACTGAAGACGGTCATTGAGATCAATTATTACATGTGTCCAGCATTTCAAGCGTCCACGCGTCACAACTTTTCCATCGCCACAGGACCATTTTTATAGACAAATGCCTGAGGGAGTATCTATACACAGATGATGTTACAGAGACTTAGCTGTGTACGACATCTAAGTTTCTCTCTCGGTTCAAAATATTGAGATCCAGCAACAAGCAACAGCAAGATAGCCAGCAACAAGTTAAACTGCAGACCAGCTTAATGCGGGTACTGGTCTCCCGCTTTATGGTTTTGTAAATCAGAGATTTGCTTCTCCTAGAAAGATTCCCTTAACCACGACTTACGGGAGCCCTCTCCACCCCAACACACACAGACATACACAAACACACACGGTGCTAGTTGGCCGTTCACCCCTGAAAAAGGGTTTATATATATATATATATATATATATATATATATATATATATATATATATATTTCAATTTCATTCGGATAACGTCAACCTTGGTTTTGTATTATATATATATATATATATATATATATATATATATATATAATACAAAACCAAGGTTGACAACATATATATATATATATATATATATATATATAATAGAATATATATATATATATATATATATATATATATATATATATATATATAATACAAAACCAAGGTTGACGTTATCCGATTTCAATTTCATTCGGATAACCTTGGTTTTGTATTATATATATATATATATATATATTTATATATATATATATATATATATATATATATATATATATATATAATACAAAACCAAGGTTGACGTTATCCGAATGAAATTGAAAACCTAAAATTAATACATGCTATTGAACGTTTCGTCCCTATTTCAGGAGACATCATCAAGATTTGGTTAAAAAAAATGCCGAGGAAACAGGCTACAGACCACGTGTGAGTGAAGAGGTAAAGAACTTTAGGTTCCTTCCTACTCTGGAAAGAACTTATACATGTGCGCGAAGGAAGGTTTTATTATTCTATGCATATATACATATTCAAACGTCACTTATATACATGCATATTTACTGAACCGATATTTTTTTTTGTTTAATGTATTTTTATTTTTGGTTAGTTAGTTAATACCTTATTGATTTTGTTGAAATTTTTTCCAACCCAATCCTGATGATGCCCCCTGAAATGTGGACGAACTCATTATCATTCATTAATTTTAGGGTTTTCTTCTCATTCGCATATATATATATATATATATATATATATATATATATATATATATATATATATATATATAACGCTGAACGTCTGTTTGTGTGTGTCTGGTCACGAATAGGCTCCTATATGGTTGACTATTAGAAAACTGATCACATATAATGATAGAAGATGTATCGAGACACAGGAATGGGTATGTTTGATCTGGCATAATGATGATTCATTAAAATTGTGGGGTCTGCGTACGCGCCTGGTCCACAAAGTATGGAAATAAAAAAATTTAAAATTAAAAAAAAAAACGCTTACAAGTGTTTTTTTATATAAATGTACATAATAATACTTTGATAAGTATGTTTTAACTTAAATAAGGATGGTATAATAAAATTGCGGTGTCTGCGTTCGCGCCTGGCCCCCATAGAATGAAAATAGGCACAAATTTTAATAAAGACTTTTCATATCTATCTGCGGAAGTATATTTTTATAATTATGCTTCAGTTTAAAGAATTATGGTATAATAAAATTATGGGGTGTTCGTTCGCGCTTGACCTCCATAGAATGCATATATGTCACAAAGTTTAACAAGGTTTTTTTCATATAGATCCACAGAATATTGTGATAAGTGTTTCAGTGTGAGCAGGTATGGTATAATAAATTATGGTGTTTATCTTATTTTATTTTTACTTTCATCATATTTTGCTTTGGTACTTTTGCTAGTATATATATATATATATATATATATATATATATATATATATATATATATATATATATATTGGGTGTATGGGTTTATGCAGCATTATTCGTTTAATTAGACTATTAAAGAAATCTAATGCTTAATTATATTTTATTTAAAACATTTTTCTCATGATTTGTATTATAATAAAACTGGTTAATAAACGTTCCATATGCTTCATGAAAGTCTTCGATTCTTCGTCGAACCATCATCATGTGACACAGTCATGATTGTACGAAAAGGATATTCCATAGTTAAATGAATTCAGCCTAAAATATACAATAACTTCATTCATTGAACCATGGAATATCCTTTTTATACTATCATTTTAAATATGATTTTCAACTTATTTGCTAATGTGCAAATTTATAATTACCTATATTTATTTTGCTAAAAAAACATTTCCTCCAATGATTTGAAGCATTCATTGAAAAACCATGGATTAAAAAAAGCTCTTATTTTTAGTATTTCTTGCCAAACAATCAATTTTTTTGTGAATTTACATAATTTTAAATTTTCATGTATATTATTGCTCTATCTCGTATATTGAGCTTTTTTATCTGGTTGTTTAATAAATATGCCTGCCAATATTTATATGGACTTTAGGTAAACATTATTTAAAAAAATCTGTAATCCAATAGCATTTCAAAAGTTCATATATATTATATTATATTATATTATATTTTTTATCATAACTTAATGTATACACATATAATATTATAAGGAAATGTAATATATTATGTTTCAGTATTTACTTTCAAAGTGCTCAACACGTGCGTAGAGCAAGGTAGTAAGTTATGGAAATTATGTTTATGCCAATTAGCTTATTAGAAGTGCCTGCGTTTCAGACGTAATACAAATATCATGGACTTAGACTGACGATTCCCTACGGGCGCAAAAAGCGGCGCCTCTGTATAAGCTAATTATCATAAATATATTTTCACAACTTACTATATATGGACACGCACACGCGCTTACACACACACACACACACACACACACACACACACACACACACACACACACACACACACACACACACACACACACACACGCGCGCGCGCGCGCGCGCGCGCGCGCGCGCGTGTGTGTGTATGCTATGATGTGTCAGATTGTGTAAACTGACAATGAGCTAATTACTGTCACGTGGGAATCGAACTTCAGACTGGATCATCAGTTAATTCCACACGTCGGAATGTGGCTTACGTCGTCAGTTTTTTTCTTTTCCGATTTGGGTCACGATCGCTCCGTTCGCCATATGAGCTCCCATAGTCCCCTTCTCCTCCCCTCCTCAAGCGTTTATTCTAAGAGTGTAAACAACAAAGCAACCTAAAAAATAAAGCCGACCCATAAAGTAACCGAATGAAAGGGCGGATGGCAGTCTCATGGCACACTACACACGAATCAAATAAACAGAACCGTTTCTGATTACGCCACAGGCGCGCGCGCACACACTGCCATTTTTGCAATGCAACAGGTCTCACGTGACCCTCCTCAACACGAACGCACATGGTCGCCCGACTCGGTATCATTGTACTAGATGAAGTAGTACTCGTCGCTGCCGCGAAAAATCTAACCCGCCACATACAAAGATATATAGCATTCCAACCATATTAATATTCATTTAAAAAATAAACAAATAAATAAATAAATAAAAACATTGATCCATTTTATTTTCTAAAAATATTAAAATGTAATACGAAAATATGAGTTTTCTTGTAAGGATATGACAGCCAGAAGATTTCAGATTTTATCAGTTCTTATGGAGGCAGTTCTGAGTATTGAGGGAGAATCTAGACTCGGTCCTGCAGGTGCGTAACGTCAATCGAAATTCCAATTGTCAGTTCTTCTCTGCGAGGGTTTCCAGTTTGCTAAGCACATTGTCACGAGACTGCATCCCTGTCCATTACAACATTGCCGTCTTCAATCAAATGTTAAAAGATACTTGTCATGGATCTCCCCATACGTAATCAAACATTTTTATACGATTAATTTTTCTAATAATACTCGAATTAATTATCTGATTAACACTAATTCGAATGTGTTTTTTTTTTACCTTGATATGTGGTGACCCAATAGAATAAAAAATCCCCCCAAAACAAAGATTCATATACTTAAGCGATATAATTTTACTTTGCAAACAATCTTCTTGTCCATCAATTATTTCACAGAGAAATGTTCAGAACATGAAAACCATATTTAAAATTCATCACATAAACGCATCATCTGCAG
Source organism: Euprymna scolopes (assembly GCF_053919585.1). Taxonomy (NCBI): domain Eukaryota; kingdom Metazoa; phylum Mollusca; class Cephalopoda; order Sepiida; family Sepiolidae; genus Euprymna; species Euprymna scolopes. Next base: position 76,133,096 of record NC_136511.1, on the reverse strand, counting down.
AAGATAATGAAAAGCAATTCATATCAAGACGAACTGATGAACTAAAAGCAGATTTTGTTAAGAAGCATTCGTTTAAGTTTCTTAGTTGTTAAGGAATGAGAAATCTATTTAAAACCCAAGCGAAACAATTACGGAGAAATTCCGTTTATAACATACGCGTCACTGACAAATGAGAATTCTATTTAAAATTTAAGCGTTACAGACAGACGTAAATTCTATCTAAAAATGTTTGGGCTTACAGGCGGATTGACATTTTATTGAAAATTTAAGGGTTGAAAACACATCCAGAATTCTATATTAAACATATGTGTGATAGAGAAATGTTTTTTTTGAATTTAAGGATTACACGCGGAAGAAAATTATATTTGCAATTCAAGAGTTACATGTATAGAAAAATCTATATGTAATTTAAGGGCAACAAGCGAAAGTAAATTTATTTAGAATGTAAGAATTATATTCAGAGGAAATTTCAGTTTCAAATTTTAGCGTGAAATACTGAGGAAAAATGAATCTTAATCTTAATGATAATAGACGAATAATTTTCTATTTAATGACAAAGGAAAATTTTATTGAAAAATAAAGAGTTATAGACAAAGAAAAAAAAATCTTATTTTATATTTCATCGTGACGAACAGGTGACAAATTCTATTCCAACCTTAAAAGTAACAGTCAGAGAGAAAATGTTATTTACAATTTAAGGGTTACAGACAAAGAAACATTTAATTAAAATTTTAGTGCGACAAGCGAAGGAAAATTCTATTCAATGTCTAAGATTGTCAGAGAAAGGAAAATTCTATTTAAAAATTAAGGGTCACATACAAAGAAAAATTATATTTGAAAATTAAGAGTTACAGACAAAGAAAAATTTTATTTGAAAATCAAGGGGTACAAAGTAAAATTTTATTTAAAAATTAGGGGTTACAGACAAAGAAACATTTTATTTGAAAATTAAGGGTTACAGACAAAGAAACATTTCATTTGAAAATTAAGGGTTACAGACAAAGAAAAATTCTATTTAAAAATTAAGGGTTACAGACAAAGAAAAATTCTATTTAAAAATTAAGGGTTACAGACAAAGAAAAATTCTATTAAAAAATTAAGGGTTACAGACAAAGAAAAATTCTATTTAAAAATTAAGGGTTACAGACAAAGAAACATTTTATTTGAAAATTAAGGGTTACAGACAAAGAAAAATTTTATTTAAAATTTAGAAATGATATACAGAAGAATTTTATCTAAAAATCTTTCGTGAGAAACAAAGAAAAATTCTATTTGAAATTTAAGTTTGATAGACAAAAAAAAACTTCAATATAAAATCTAAGGATTACATTATTGAAAAATTCTATAAAACACTTCATGGCTTTTAAACTTTAACGTAACAGACAGCGGAAAATTGTATTTAAAACATGAACATGAAGTCCGACGGACAGAGCGTTGTATAGACATGGGTGGACACAAAATATAGTTCGTCCACTCTTAATCTGAAATGGATCATATACATCAATTCTGTCGTCAAGGTCGCTGGAAAAATGGTTCAGAAGATATCTCACTGCTGACGCAATTCTTTACCTATATACGAGTCAAGTATGTCCTAGGATGGAGTACTGTTGCTACATTCGGACAGGAACTGCTCGGAGCAACGTATCCTGCCTTGACAGAGTTAAAAACAGACTTCGTCATCTAGTAGGCGATGCCCTTCCCCACAGAAGAGACGTTGCGAGCCTGTCTCTGCACTATCGCTATTTTCATGGCAAGCGCTCGACTAAGCTCCAATCTTTGCCCCCCCCCCGCCAATCTTTTAGAAAAAAAAAACATTTGTCTAGACAAAATCGCTATCAATAAATTCGCCCACTCTCTTATAATATCGTCTTCTTCAAGACAACTTTAACAAATTCTTATTTAGTTGTCTTCGTAAATAATCTAATTATACCAAATTTCCACCACAAACGATTATTACGCTACTATCCCAATCACTACAATACACACATTAAACTTATCCTCGATTGGCCTCCGGACCTTGATACGTGGTAACACCTTTGTACCCCCCCCAAAAAAAAAACAGCATAAGCATGACGGAAATATGATTTAAAATTAATATTCACAAACCAACAAAAAGGCTACATCAAACATTGAGGTAACAATCTAATGCACACAGCCGCATGTGGAAATAGTTTGGACGTATATAAGGTGAGATGCGTCCATTCAACTTGTGCATTTATTATCTAGTGTATGAATTAGCATGGCACAACTTTGTTGACCGGCTTTATTTGGTTGTTGGCATTCTTACGGGAGATATCACTTGAAGGTTACCAACATCTCTAAATGTAAATGCTACTACGGAACCGACTGGATCCGAACTTGGCATGCCAGATCGTCAGTTAAGTCTCTAACTGCGTTATGAAAATGCAGTTTTCTACGGAGGCATGACAGACCAAAAAAAAGTTATATTTTAAATTCAAATGGTGCCCTTATCACAGTAGCTCATTACGCATGTGTTTTGTTTGGATTAAATAAATGTAATGAAAAAGCAAAGAAAAAAAGTGAAAAAATAGAATAAAAATCCGATTTTTTGACTGTACTGTGACAGTCCAAAGAAATAATATTCCAAATGCAACGTGAACAAACATCTTGCTGCTTAACTCCCCACCCAGATTGCTCCTATAAATGCGTGCCTTAATGCAGTAGCCCATTACGCATCATTGGCAAAAATAAATAAATAAATAAATATAACATTTCAAAAGATAATACTATTCTTCTGGTGCTATCAGATCAGGCTGTCGGAAGATATCGGCTTCTTCACTTAAAATGGACCCAACATTGATGCTATTATTTTTTCCTTTCTCTTTGCAAGAACTTAATCATGTTATGCGGATACAAAAACAAAAACAACAATTCTCTTCTACAAAACAACCAAATCAAATATCATGAATAAATATTTGAAGATAAAAAAGAACATGAAGATTAAAAAGTTTTACCAAAATAATCGGATTCTGCATTAAATAAGCTGAAAATAGTTGATATGCCGTAAAACAAAGCAAGCAAACCAAACACCATAAATAAATATTCGCAAATATAATTAACTTGAACCATAATTTTTTTTTCAAAATGGCTGGATTTTGCATTAAATAACTCGAAAAGGGTTGATATGCCATAAAACAAAACGACCAAACCAAATCAAAATTATACTATTAAAAAAAAAAACTGAAATATGACAAAAGACCAATTGCTAGAGATTATTTTGGCGATGATTGGATTAATCTCAAATAAGATACATCCAGTTAAACATTATATTTAGTGATTAAAAAAAGCTATTTGCGATAGACTGACAGTCCAAGCTTCTCTTAGCAATGCCTTGACATATCAAAAAACTATTATCTACCGAATTAAATAATGAGTTTCATATCAAAGCGTAAACAAAAGAAAAAAAGCAACGACGCAAGCAACAGTAACAACAAAATGTCGATTTTTACAAACCATTTTTAATAAATTTAGTGTGTAAAAACTGGAGAACGAAAAATGTAAAAAACTTGCATAAACTTGAAAACCCACAAAAAAACAACAAAAAACAAACAAACAAATAAACAAAAAGGCAAGAAAAATAGAATAAAACAAAATGGCGCTTAATAGGTCGACGTTATTATTTTTATGATCGACAAATGCATTAGGTTATCTCATTACTTTAAGATGATGGAACGTTTTAAGAAATCATTTGTTTCACTTCCTCTTGTTTTTTTTTTGTTTTTTCAGAATCTAGATTTTTAAAATGTCAATATTGTTTACGATTTTTTGAATACGCCTTAGACAGACGTGCGCGCCGCATCGTTTCGCTCACTTCAAGAAAGCAGAGTGTTTGCGCAATTATAACCTGTTCAGAAATGGATACAAGATAACAACGTAGCGTGAAATATATATTTATTAAGCTGCTATATTTATTTGTATCTTTCTCGCGCATTTTCCAGACTTTAATAACATGTTAAATAGACTTTTTCAAAAACATCACCACCACCACAACCTCAGGATAACAAGAAAACCCCTGGAAACTAAATTATATAGAAGAAACCTAATAAAAGGTATAAATACATGGACAGTGTCACTAGTGAGGTAATCTGGACCGTTTATAGGATGGACAAAAGAAGAACTGAGTCAGCTCGACCAGACGACCAGGAAACTCATGACCATGAATAATGCACTACACCCAAAGGATGATATTGACAGACTCTATGTGAAAAGGAAAAACGGCGGGAGAGGACTGATCTCTATAGAAGACTGTGTGAAAGACACAAAAAAAGAACTAGAAAAATACATAATGTAAAACACTGAAAGGATAATTATGGCAGCGAGAGATACGGAGAAAACCAACAAAACAGAAAACAGAGAGACAACTGACAAAATGAGAAAAGAGAAATGGAAAGAGAAACAACTCCACGGAAGATTCGTAAGAATGACAAAAGATGAGAATAACGAAAACACCTGGACATGGATGTGAAAAGGACATATAAACCGAAAAACCGAATCCATAATAAACGCAGCACAAGATAACTCGATAAGAACCAACCATATCAAAGCAAGGATCGATAAAACAAAAGAAAACAGCAAATGCAGACTCTGTGGACAAAGAGACGAAACGATAAATCATATAGTAAGTGAATGCAGCAAACTGGGTCAAAAGGAATACAAAAACAGGCATGACCAAGTAGGGAGGGCAGTGCACTGGGAATTGTGCAAACGGCTGCATTTTGAGCGTAAAGACAAATGGCACAAGCATAAACCCGCAAGAGCACTCGAAAACGAGAACCACAAAATCCTATGGGACATGGACATACAGACAGACAAACCCATCCAAGCAAGAAGACCAGATGTCGTAATAATTAACAAGAAAGAGAAATCCTGTCAAATCGTAGACTTTGTTGTCCCAGCTGACCACAGGTTGAGTATGAAAGAAAAAGAGAAACGAAGCAAATACACAGAACTAGCCAGAGAGTTAAAAGGGATTTGGATGATGAAGAAAATCAAAATAGTACCGATAATAGTAGGAGCAATAGGAACAATCCCTAAAAACCTGGAAAAAAGAATGTCAGAAATTGGAATCAGAGGAATAGCTGCAAAAATACAACGCCTAACGATAAAGAAAACAGCTGAAATATTAAGGAAAACCCTTGAATGCGGAGAATAACACAAGGCAATATAACGAAGAAGTGTTACAGGGAATGAAGAACACCGAAGCTGCAGATCTACATATTCTACACCACCCCCATCATGCATCTCTCCATTGTTTAAGCACCGCCCCCCCCAAAAAAAGTGATAACAAAGAGCCGAGAAGGGTCAAGGAGGATGGAAAGACCGAGGAGGGAGCACTGGCCAGACCTCCGCTGGACAAGTGCGAAGAGAAATTGGATCGTCGGGAGGCTTAGTGCCACTCAAATTCCAGTATAAACCAATGGCCACTGCCAGCGAGAAACCAATGGTAAGCGGCTGTTGCGATGATGCAAATTTATTTGCAAATGCTATCAGAGGAGGAGGAGGAGAGAGCTGGACGTCTGGGGAGACTTGTTGTCACTCAGCTTCCAGAGAACACCACAGGTCTCCAATCAGATAGTTTGCTGACTCGTGTGAAAGCTCCAGGTAAGCCAATATTTAATAGCGGGACCTGTGGAAATTCCACAGCGGACTCTTTCACATGCACTATATTTATGTTGACATTCAGCGTAAATGGAGACGTCTTGTAGATCTTTTCTTAAACCTGCAAAAGTATTTATCTAAGCTAGCAGTGACACCCGGCGTAGCCCAGTCGTAAACTACGCTTATATATGATATTTTAATCCATGCAGATTTCGTATATATCATTGCAGTCAATTTTCTAACGATTCTTATATATTATAAAGTTGTGATTGCAAAAGAATAAAAAATGTATATCCATATGACTTCGGGGCATAAGCTTGAATCGAAACCGAAACCGAAACTTATTAATCTATATATCTATAAAACTGAAAATGTCAGCCTATCTGTGTGTGTGTCTGTGTGTGTGTCTGTCAGTTTTTAGTCTACAGACTCGAAATTTGATATACAGGATACTGAGATTTGGGGAAATCGATGTGATCGGTTTTCGGCTAGAAAGTTGGCGATTAAGGGATCAAAGTTCAACGATTTGACCTTTGAGAACTCTACCAAACTTCTCCGACAATTTTGGGTCGAGACACTTGAAATTTTAGATATAGGTTTCTTGGACATGGATCTAACTTAATAACTTGATTTGAGCTCAAAACAATACATTTTAAGGGGGGTCATAATTGGGGTCAAAGTTTAAAAAAATGGCTTTTTATTTATTTTTTTTTGCTCAACATACACCTCCAAATACCCGGGCAACGCCGGGCAACCATGCTAATATATATATATATTGTATTTTATGTACAGAACGTTGTTAGATGAGACAAGTCATTGGTACCGTCGGTTTCAAGCCTGGTACTTAGGACCGTTTAAAATATCCATAACAAGCTCTCTTCAGCCAATACTTATTTGAAGAGATCTTGATATGGATATCTTAAACGGTCCTAAGTATCGGGCTTGAAACCGACAGTACCAATGACTTGCCTTATCTAACAACTTTCTGTACACAAAGTACAAAATATAAATACGCTCTTATATTTCGGATTTTCCTTTTAATTGAGCACTCTGCTGGATTTCTGTTTCCAAAAAGTCTAATCATATATATATATATATATATATATATATATATATATATATATATATATATATATATATATATATATATATATATATATATATATATAATGTATATCTATAACACTTGAGTTCCTTCGGTTATAATCGAAACCGAAACTAAAACTTATGGAGAATTCTTAGTATAATTATTTATTACAAAAAATGGTAGATCATAGCAATTAAACGACAGTCACTCGGAAGAAAAAAGATATCATTTGAAACACAAAATAACACACACACTATATAGATGCTGATAATAATAATAATAATAATAATAATAATAATAATAATAATAATAATAGCACACATAAACTACACACAAACTGGACACAGAAATTGCTACAGAGTTAAAACACAAAGTAACATTATATAGAATCATGAAAACTGAAACATTATAATTAAAAAAAATACCGCCCTTTTTTGTGAGTGTTATCATAAACAGGCACTACACCAAATAATGAGGGTCAAGGAGGATGGAAAGACCGAGGGGAGAAAGCACTAGTCATCCCTCCGCTGGAAGAGTGCAAAGAAGACTGAGACCTTTTGAGAGGCTTATTGCCACCATAATTCCAATGAAGACAAATGTTCGCCGCCAACGAGAAATTAATGGTAAGCGGCTGTTACGATAACTCAAATTCTTTTGTAAAGGTTATCGAAAGAGGAGGAGAGTGCTGGAAATCTGGAAAGACTTGTTGTCGCTCAGACTCCAAGGAACACCACAAGTTGGTCTCAAAGGGCAACCTTTGATGTTGACTTTTGTGAATGCTCTTAGTGAGTAAATAATAATAATAATAATAATAATAATAATAATAATAATGATAATAATAATAATGATAATAATGATGATAATAATGATGATTATAATAATAATAATAATAATAATAATAATAATAATAATAATAATATGCAGAGCTAGAATATGGCCATTGGGTGGGCAAAACTCTGGTACAATCCCGGCTGCTTCGCATGTGTTACCTGCTGAAGGATGTTCCACATTAGGAAAGTTGAGTCTCAACACTAGTGGATAATGTGCACGACCTTTGCCTAGTCATCTTCAGAAATAAAGGACTGAAGTGAATGGAATGGAAACTACTTCTAACAATAAAAAGAAGGAAACGCTTAGAAACAAAACTCTATAGTAGAAATACAATTAAAGGAATAAACACATCGGCGATAGTACGAACAAGGTACTCTGGACAATTCAGAGGCCAAAGAACTTATGCATCTTAATATACATTTTGATTTGAGTAATTATATTTGTTTTTGTGGGAAACGTCGGGGAATATATTTTTCTCAATTATTGGTGTTTGCGTGCCTTTTCAGAAGTCAGATCAACTTGAAGGTATGTGGTCGTAGAATAAGTTAAATCAGCTATGTCGAATGTATTTAAAAAATATGCGAGAAAAAAATTAATTAAATTTCAGATTGACCCATAACATAGCTCTTCAGAAAACTTGTGAATTTGAATGTTTCGGTAGGTCTAGCCACACCGATAAGTCATAAACTCGTTGACGACGATATATATATATATATATATATATATATATATATATATATATATATATATATATATATATATTATATAATAAATGAAAAAAGTTATATTCCAAAATTCATGATGTTGACAATCTTATAATTTATTCCTTTAATTGACTTATACAATTCTTGACAGTATCTGTCTCGTAGCGCAAAATCAATCACTTAATTATTATATCAATCAATGAATATATTATGCCCTTAACTCATCAGAAGAAATAGCAACAATCAATCCGCCAAAAGGAAATAAAATGCGATTTGACATGATTAAAATACTAAAATTGGAAGAGAAACTGCAAATACCTTTATATTTTCCATTACGCCATATTGAATTTTTATCAAAAAAGTCATTAAACCCAACTATTCGTACTAACAATTTTTTATTAATTTATGAATCTTCTACCAAAATGTTCTATTTAATAATTAGTAAATTTATTAATTCTAATTTGTGTATACATAATTATAGAAATAATGCCAATAAATTATAAATGTTTGTATATACGAAACTAAACTAAGCTACAAAATTAAAAAAAATTAAAAAACAAAACCGAAAACGTTTATTATTTCGGTTATCATAACTAATCAATTGATTTGAATTAAAAACCATACATAATTCAATTCTGTTAGCTATTCTAATCAAGCTTATTAATCCTTACAATTATAATTTTTAAAATCATACAATTTAAAAACTATACTTACATTTTGTTAAGTTTAAAAATAATCTGAAAACTCCTTTTTATCGTAATTGTAAATAATCAAATTCACTTAATTAAAGTGAGACAGAGTTACCTCCCTTGGAAAAAATCTAAGGAAACTTTACTTATATTTATTTATTTTCACAACGCATAGACATCCATATTCAACTAATAAGTAATTTTTATATAGTTTTAATGTCTTTCACTTAATATTATTTAAAAAAAAATAAATCGATTTATATTATAAGTTAATTCACAAAATTTTCCAATATAAAATGTTAGTATTAAAATGTTAGTATTGAAATGTTAGTATTAAACTTATTTCAATCGAAAGTCATAAGTTATTAAGTTATACTTCATACCCGCTAATGTTGAATTGTAAATTAATTAGTTGAATTTACTTTAATTTTTATTTATTTATATATTTATGCATATTATTATCAATTTTATTATTTATATTTAAAGTAATATTTTTAATTATATATTTCCAAACTTTAGTCAGTTCTACATACGACACTCTAGTATCAATAGACATTTTTCGAACTTGTTCCTTATTTAAGTATAATTTTTCTTTATCATTGTATATATCCTAATTCTCTAATAAATATGTTTCATTTCAACACACACACACACACACACACACACACACACACACACACACACACACACACACACACACACACACACACATATATATATATATATATATATATATATATATATAATATAAAGCTGAACGTCTGTTTGTGTGTGTGGTCACAAATAGGCTCCTATATGGTTGACCATTATAGAAAACTGATCCCATATAATGATAGAAGATGTATCGAGACACAGGAATGCGTTGTTTGATTTGGCATAATGATGATCCATTAAAATTGTGGGGTCTGCGTACGCGCCTGGTCCACCAAAGTATGGAAATAAAAAATTTTAGATAAAAAAAAAACCGTTTACAAGTGTTTTTGATATAAATGTACATAATAATACTTTGATAAGTATGTTTTAACTTAAATAGAGATGGTATAATAAAATTGTAGGGTCTACGTTCGCGCCTGACCTCCATAGAATGGAAATAGGCACAAACTTTAAAGAAGACTTTTCATATCTATCTGCGTAAGTATACTTTGATAATTATGATTCAGTTTGAAGAAATATGGTATAATAAAATTATGAGGTGTTCGTTCGCACCTGACCTCCATAGAATTGAAATATGTCACAAAGTTTAACAAGGTTTTTTAATATAGATCCACAGAATATTGTGATAAGTGTTTCAGTGTGAACAGGTATGGTATAATAAATTATGGGGTTTATCTATTTTATTTTTCCTTTCATCATATTTTGCTTTGGTTTTGATACCCTCAAGTTCGAAGCTATCTCTTTACAACCTATCATACTTTCATAAATCAGAGTCCATTTTCTGTAGGCTGTTTTTGAACCCAGTCAACGACGGGTACTTTTGCTAGTATATATATATATATATATATATATATATATATATATATATATATATATATATATATGGTTTAGAATAATAATTTTCCAATTTCCAAATATCAAGTTTTCTCAATTTATTACTTTTCAAAAGGCATCCATTATAATACTGTTTCGTATTGTGATTAACAAGTTACTAAATTATATTATTGCTGCATATTTAGTCACGTACTCCTCAAATGTTTACCTCAATGTAATACCTAATAAAAAAGGCATTCATTTAGTTTGAACTTTATTCTAAATTTACAAAATTTATATAAAGAAAGACCTTTTTGATTAAAAAAAACTTTATTTATGAGAATGACTTTTTTAATCCATTATGGTTGGTATATACAAACTGATATATATATATATATATATATATATATATATATATATATATATATATATATATATGTGTGTGTGTGTGTGTGTGTGTGTTTGTGTGTGTGTGTGTGTTTTACATATATCAGAGCAACATCGGTACCGTCGGTTTCAAATACCTGTTTATATCTGTCTCCCCGGGAATGGCGCCTCGCGCGCTGTGTTACTTCTACGATATGTTTACCCGATCTTATTCTCAAAAGAAGCCACACAGTGCGCGAGCCGCAATTTTCCCGTGAGACAGAGATAAACAGAGACTGACGGCGAGTCCCACATTGGTAACAATATATTGGGCCCCTTTGTTTGGATTTCAAACCGACGGTATCGATGTTGTTCTGATTTTCTCTAACACACATATAAATAAATATTACGCCCTTGAATTTGGAAATTTTCTTAATAATCGAACACACTGCTGTGGTTCTTTCCCGCTAAGCTTATACACATATAGGCACAGACATACGCACACACACACACACACACACACACACACACACACACACACACACACACACACACACACACACACACACACACACACATACGCGCGCGCACACACACACACACACACACACACATATCTGGGTGTGTTTATGTATGTTTCTGGTTGTGAAACAGCAAAACATGAAAGTCATATTTAATAAGTAAAACGAAATATGAAACTAACGCTTTCGCTTGGTACAGTCTGAAAGGTTAAAATCGTCAAATACTTTAAATATCGAATAAAATCCTGGGTAATAATAACCCAGGATTTTATTCGATATTTAAACTGTTTGAACCCACGATTTTATTCGAAGAAAAAGGAGTGTAGAACAATAGTTCAGACGAGAAGCGAGAAGCTAAAAAAATAAAAGAAAATGCAATTTAAAATTTTCTCAGCTATCACAAATTGTATCAGAGTCCTCTGCATTTACAAAAGAGTCCGAGCTTTAATAAATTCCTATGAACAACGACTTGAGACCCTCAACTTGTACTAGCTGGAATATAGACGGTTACGTGTCGTCCTGATCCTCGACCTCTTTTTATGTACTAACTTATCAAGGTCAAAAAGCCATTCGACCAATTAATCGCAATTTCCTCGATTTAACACTGTTGAGCGAGGAACAGCACCTGATAAGCTAGCCTATTTTTTCATTTTTTTAATCATTAATAATGAGTTTGTTATTTAAAAGAACGGCTCAAGACGAATTTGTTAATATAGGACTTGAAAACGACCATGTGGTACGTATTATTTGAATTCATCAAATTACTGTTCTCATCGTGAGTGTGATTTTCACAACGTTTTGGCTGACCTTCTTCAGGTGTACCTTCTCGAACTCGGGTATGTTTCTATCGAACTCGGGAATTTTGACGGAATTTACACCAGAACCCTTTATTTAATCCACGAGGATAGCGTGGTCTTCCATCACCCATGACTAAGCAATTCGCAATTGTGTTTTTTTCAGTTGCACAGCCTTCAGGAGAATATAACTTTTACAATTGATTTTTTAAAGTATTCTAGCCAATTCCGAAACGACTATGTTGTACTTAGACAAGAAGCAGCCCTGTGGTATTTTGGGTATTTTGTTTTAAAGACGGGTAGTTTTTGGAAAGACACTTTTCTGATGGAGTCTCCGATTCATCTTAGGTACACTTTATATATATATATATATATATATATATATATATATATATATATATATATATATATATATATATATATATATATATATATATATATATATATAACTACTTAATTTACTCACATAAAATTAATATACGAAAGTATAGATTTATGCGTAAACTTTAAGTATTTACTTCCAAAGTGCTCAATACGTAGGTAGAGCTAGTTAGTAATTTATAAAATATATATGGCGATTAAGCTACACTGAATATTCCGCGTTTCATCCACTCTAGGACTCTTCAGGCTTATGCGCATAAGTGTGGATGAAACGCGGAATATTCAGTGTAGCTTAATCGCCATATATATTTTATATATATATATATATATATATTTTATATATATATATATATATATATATATATATATATATATATATATATATTATAATGTGCCATATTACCTTGGCTTCACAAAGAAAGTTTCATGGAAACTCACAGAAGCCGGAGTTAAGGCGATTTTGACCGAATCATCTTAAGGACTCTTTTTCAGTTTGGATTTGCGGGTCACAGAACAATGTGTTGGAAATTCTGATCAACCTAGAATTATTCAAAGCGCTGAAAGCGCCATTGGATACATCTTTGTTGCTGATATTTGGATGAAATCTCCTGTACACGATTTCTCCTTTCCTTTAAACTCGCTTTTGATTTAATTTACTACCGGATCGCCGCTTATCAAGGTGAAAAGTCCACTGAAGCATGAAGTGTTAATAAGTTTGTAAGGTGCACGGTGAGATACCGTAGATAAAGCAAGAGTACTTAAAAGCTCCTTTGGAAATTACTACGCACTAGAATATTAGGTGTAATGCAAAACTATATTCGGCGAAGATGGCTCAATTTGGTAGTGTGTAGGCATGCAATAGTCATCAGTATTCATGTTGGATATGTGACAGGCAGTTCCGGAAATATCGAATGTAGGTGGACACACGCAATGCTAGAGATCGAGTAATCATGCTGTTATATTGATCATTGACGCAATTCCAGTCCAGGTTAAAATGTAAGACGCCCGATTGTTTCCGTGTTTAAGTCATTTTCTATGACTGCAACTTTTCGATCGGAATGTAGGTTGACGCCATCGCTCAACAATCGCCCGATATCTGGCATTGCGTGTGTCATCCACATGTTATTGAATTAAACGCTATTTTCCGATGGAACAAATTAATCTACTAGTCATCCATACACGAAACATATATTTACCACATGACTATGTATGCAAGCATTTTAAGAACTTGAAGTAGAATTTTTTTAGGTTGATATGCCGTCAAACAAACTGATCAAACAACCATATCATCCTTGGCTTTAAGCTTTAGTATTTTCATTATTATTGTTTGCCTGTTTTCGGTTTTTTTCCTACAATTATTCGGCCTCCTTTAGATATTTTTTTTTATATGATACTAGCAATTCTGCTCGGCTATGCTCGGGCTCTATGTACCGTTCATAAATTTATGTGCACACACACACACACACACACACACACACACACACACACACACACACACACACACACATATATATATATATATACATATATATATATATATATATATATATATATATATATATATATTAGAACCCCGTGATACGGTGGCGTTATTTTTTCAGATTACGATGTATATTAAACAGTCTGACTCATGTCCAAGTAACTTACATCTACAATTTCCAGTGTTTAGACCAAAAATTGGCGGAGGACGTTGGTAGATTCTGCAATGGTCAACTCTTTCAACTTTGATTCCTTGGTAGCCAAATTTTCGCCCCAAAATCTGATTAACAAAACTTTCTGCATGTCTGAAAACCCTTTATGTAAAATTTCTAATTTTAAAACTCAAAATTGTGCTGAATAGTTTGCTAGAGATCGTAATGGTCAGATCTTTCGAACGTTGTCCCATTGGCAGCTAAATTTTTGTCCAAAAAACCAATGAAAAAGCTTGCCCTATGTCTGAACACCCTTTATGTAAAATTCCAAATGTATAGACCAAATATTGGCTGAGTAATTTGGTAGAGACCACAGAGGTAATTTTCTTTTACTTGGACCCAGATTTGTACACTTTAACGTTTATTGGTTAGGGCTCAAGTCAAATTAAAAAGTTTGATCTATGTCCAAGTAACCTACATCTAAAATTTCAAGTGTTTAGACCCAAAATTAGCAGAGGAGTTTGGTAGTTTTCAAAAGTCAAATTGTTGAACTTTGACCCCTTGAAAGCCAAATCTCTGGCCGAAAACCGATTAAAAAGATTTTCCCAAATCTCAATACTACTTATGTCAAATCTAGAGTCTGTAGACTGAAAACTGACAAAGAAGTTTCGTAGGGAAATGTACACACACAGACACACACCTACCACAAACAATTTCAATTTTATAGATATATAGATTAACTATATAAAAAAAGGAAATTAATGTACAGTGTGTCGCAAATGTCTATTATATTACTGCAAACAAAATCAAACTTCAATACAAAACTGATACTAGTACTGGACCCTGTATAATTTTTTTTATTTTGAGAAAATAAGCGTATGGGCTTTATTTTCTATTGGATCAAGAGAAACAGAATAGCAAATACAAGGATAGAAGATACGACTTTTATATCATATATATTCCACGCATATATATATATATATATATATATATATATATATATATATATATATATATGTATGTATATATATATATACTTGTTTATTGTTATATAAACATGGTCACATCCTGTTGCTACAAATAGCCACTTGTTTCAATCAAACCACATATATCATCAGGCAGCGACTTGACTATTCAAAAGTTCAATGAATAGTGACCATGTTTATATAACAATAAACAAGTATTATCAGCTCTTTTTATTGAGCACTATCTAACAACCTCGTTGAATTCATTAGTCCATTACTTTTGACTAAAAAGCCCCGAGTATATATATATATATATATATATATATATATATATATATATATATATATATATATGAAAAATTTTTGATATAGAAAAATTAATTATGGTTAAGAATAGACAAATTTACATGAGTATTAAAAAGTAAAAAAAGGAAACAAAAAAAAAGGATAGTTAACAATGTTTCGTTTCTCGCCCAACAGAGTTAAATCGCGGAAAATTGGTCCTGAGCAGGTCGCACTCGACCTTTTATATACAAATTCTGGAAACCATTTTTATTAAGTCCTTCAGACCTTTTCTTTTTAAGCAAAAAGAAAATCTCTTAGGACTTAATTTGATTTCTATGTAATTTTTCCCCGTTTATTTTTGATATCTTTTTATATTAATTTTTTTTCTCGCCCCCGCCATATTTATGACAATTTGTTTTTAATCGCCATTTTTCTCCATTTAACTCTGTTCAGCGACGAACAAAACCTGATTAGCTAGCTTTTTTCATTTTTTATTTTGTTTTAATCATCATATTAATTGGTCTATATTTAACCATAATTAAATTTTGTACACCAAAAAGAATTTTCAAATATTCCAATAAATATAAATACATGTAAATTAAATTGCTTGTATATATATATATATATATATATATATATATATATATATATATATATATATATATATATATATATATATATATATATATATTTATATTTATTTGCTGGACGCCCGGCGTCGCCCGGTCGTACAATACATTTAAACATGATATTTTAATTCGTGCGGATAGCGGATGTATTATTAAAGGATCAATCCTTTATTGAATATTATATATTACGAGGAATAATTTGGCCGGTTGACTATTTCGCAGAAAAAAAAATAATGATAATGTCGGTAATCAAATTCCGTCTGTATTTGTTTACAATATAGCATCAGCTGATATCATGAATTGAACTCATTTCTAAGGAAAATTATAATAAAACTGTGAGGTAAACCCGGGCGTTTGGAGTCGACCCTTCGATGTGCAGTCGAATACTTTACCACTGAGCCATATCTCCAGCTGATAATAGTTTTTTCTGTTTCTTTTTTAAGAAATGATTTGCTAAGAATTTTTCTCCCTTGACCGACGTAACAAAAAATATTACATTGTAAAAATTCTTTCTTATCTATAAGAAAAAAAAGACTATTTTTTTAATTGTATTTTTCGATTTTCGATACTTACCGGATGAATTTCTGTACAAAACATATCTAAGAACACTGCCAGACACATAAATGACCTTTTTGTGAAATGTGAAAAATTTGAGGGAGGAACTCACATACACACAAAGTGACTCACATATATATATGTATATATATATATATATATATATATATATATATATATATATATATATACACACATTATATATATATAAGTAAGTTATAAAAATATATATACCAATTAAGCTACACAGAATATTCTGCGTTTCATCCACGCTGGGATTCGTCAGGCTTATGCGAAGAGTTGTGGTTGTTTCGCGTTTTTATATATGCATATTCTATTGAGTTTTTAGTTAGCCAATCAGCTTCCTAGTTTCCACCGCGCTCTTCCTAATCAACCAATGGGCAGGCACTTACAGGAAAAAGGCCCAGTTGATCCTATCTTCAAGCCTTCCCTTGTGTGTGTGTTTTAGCGGGAAGCGTAGATATCTAGTGATCTGACCTATTTTAAACCTAGGTGTAGCTAAATATGTTTTTTCTGTCTATATATATTTTTTATATTATTTTATATGTATATATTTTATATTATGTTATATATATATGTTATATATATATATGATAATTTATGTATATGTATGTTTATTTTATTTATTTATTTGTTATTGATACTCCAAAAAAAAATTTCTGTAGCTATCCGAGAGTAAAGTTTATCCTGTGTACATAGTTGTTCGCCATTTCTCTCCTACAGTTTAATAGATGTTGGGGTTCTTTACAGTATAGGATAGCAAATTTTTCATGAAGTCATAATCTACATGGATCGTCTAGGTCTCTGCATGTGTTTGCTTGTTTTACTATTTTCCATTCGACTACTGCGAACGTCCGCTCTCTCTCTCCCTCTATCTCTCTCTCTCTCTCTCTCTCTCTCTCTCTCTCTCTCTATATATATATATATATATATATATATATATACATAATGATGTTATCTTTGTTTTCTGGTAATCCAACTTTTTATCTATAGAATATTTTACTTGTTCTTTCCTTAGTTTGCCCGTACATTATACTTTGAAAAAAGCCCGGACCAATTTTTGAAGGTCAAAAAAGGCAAAATTCGTGAAAAATGGACAAACATAATTGATGTAGCCTCGTTTACCAATATTATTAAAATAATATATGATCATTGCTATAATGTTATGAGTAAAAAAACAAACAAACTCGCAGTAATGTCAACATGCAGCGGTTTTTCACCAGAAAAGAAAGTTTACAAACGTTACGTAAAAAAAAGAAAACATTTGAAAGAAACAGATTAAAAAAGAATACTGCGTGCTAATAGGCGCTGGACTTAAGGAATAAATTAAAATTTTTCTCTTAAAATGTGATTTTCTGGTTTGTATTGAACTATGTAGCACAATTTTACTTTCTGGGTATGTATTAGCTGTTATTAATGTATCCTTATTGGTTTAGTTTATACTGAAAATGCAGTGGACACTATATTCACAGAAATGTTTATAAACTCATATTTCTTGCGTATTATTGTTTTTTTTTTCTGTAAAAAAGAAACAACAACTAATTTTTCCGCTATCCAGAAAAATATCAGTTTCTTAAAGCATGTTTGCTGATTAAATATATTTCTTATTCCGTAGAATTTCCTACGGGTTCCAGTCGTTAGTAATAATTTAGAACAGAATCTTTAAAGCTGGGTGAAATAATAAATTATCGTTTTATCTCATCATTTAAACTTATTTTTCTATTTCGATATGATTGCTTTTTTTTCAACAATCTGGTCGTGTTAACAAAGGCATCTGAGCTATTATAGATTTATCGGTGAAGAGTATATTCCCGATCAACTTACTTGAAGACAGAAATTAGAAAATTCAATCTCTAACCTGTCAGTGTTGTTTATCGACACACGCGAGTTTCATGCGTTTTCCCGACAATTTCGGGCCCTGTCGGTGGGGCATTAGAATACGCCGACTGCCCCCCCCCCCTGCAGAGGGTAAAATCCCTCAATGGGGGTCCTGGATATGACCCAACTTGCGGGCTTTGGGGAGTGTGGAGATACCCTTTAATTGCCATTGCTCCTAGATCCACTCTGACCCGGAGTGGTAGTACCTATTAGGGTCCCAACTATGGGTTAAATAGAAACTGACTTGCAAAAAACAAATATATTCTATGAACAAAATTTTCTTCAAAATCACCGGATTCGGCATTAAATAACCTGAAAAGGGTTGATATGCCGTAAAACAAAAACAACCAACCAACCGACAATTTCGATTAGAAGACGTCAGAGTGTTATTATCTTATTGCTTAGTAAATACTTGATTTTCCTTCTGCAAAAATGAGAAATATCTTTTTCGGTGATTCGTTCGTCTTGAAAACATGGACTTCTGGATTCCTGATGTCATTTATTCCCGTAGCGAAATTCTAGCATAACCAGCTTAAATGTAGGTATTTATTTGCTTCCCCACGTAAGCAAAATATGACACAAGGTCGGTTTTTATGTGAGGTGAAGGGAGAGGGAGGGGAAGGGGATGGTACATATAGGGTTGCCCCTACATGTACCAATAACCAATTGCCACAAGGGCAATGGTCACAAAGTGCAACATCTGCCGGAACAGATACTACACTTTGCTCCCAGAATCTATCTTCTAAATACCTATAAAATTGAGTTTTTTTTTACACGCACTGACGTTGACATTCAAAGAGTACTTTTTATATTTATAAATCAAAACCAACTTCTTAATATGCTCAGTCATAAATATACGAAAGATTACATAAAGGTTAACTAATTTCCATATCCCTTTGAAAAACGAGCGTCAATTAATTAATTATTCGTTTTTATGGTTTCTTGTTAGATGATTAGTTCGATTTTATTAGTAAGCTGAATTCTATTTATGCATAGTTTCCACATTCTGCATCATTGTGTAGAATTTAAGATGAAAACGTTCTAGCACACGAATGTATATATATATATATATATATATATATATATATATATATATATATACACACACATGATTCTTTGGGAGGTACAGAATTTGCAAAACACACACACACGCATATATATATATATATATATATATATATATATATATATATACATTAAAAGGCACAGCTGCTATTCAAAACATACACAAGGTCAACAATATTTTTCTGTTTCAACTTATTTTAATGCGTTTTCGCTACAAATAAATGCAATTTAACCCCATTGAATTAAAAAACAAACTTTCTAATAAAAATATGATTTAAATGTGAATATACAATATATAACTATAACCATATTTGTAACTATATTTACTGCTTTTAGTAGCGCCATATGGGTTCTTATGATTTTTTTCAGGCTTTACTTAAAAAATATTTTCTCTTCCAGGAGAGGGGAGATAGAGACTTGGTTGTAGTAGTGCTTTTGAGTAGGGCCTCCTTAATTTCTATTAGTGCTTGTAGTAGTGCTCTGGAAGCTGGATGTTTTTTTTCATTAATCACTTAAAATATGTTTTCTCAAGACAAAAGAAGATATAATTTCAAAATCACTTTTTATTTTGAACATTTTTTAACTTACCGTTTAAGGGCCAACATGTAGACTAGTATATATAGTAAAAAAATAATTATGACAGCCCCTTTAAGAAATACGTTTCTTATCGTTGAGCACTTTCTGTTGAATAAAAAGTCGGTCAATTTAGCTCTTATGCGTAGATCGTCGTATAACGATTTGATCACTGTCTGTCTGACGTAATGAACATTTAAATTAAAATGTTTAAAATTCAACGCTATTTCACACGATTAATGGTAGCCGAATGGATACGGTCTCCGCTAATCGAGACAGAGATGTCTCGTGTCGCGGGGTTCGAATCGTTCGACTGGTAGTAATTGTGACACCCTGCACTGAAGAATCCCGAAAGGATGAAACACTAGTGTCTGTAGGTATTTAATTATTATAGTAAAAAAATAATTATGACAGCCCCTTTAAGAAATACGTTTCTTATCGTTGAGCACTTTCTGTTGAATAAAAAGTCGGTTAATTTAGCTCTTATGCGTAGATCGTCGTATAACGATTTGATCACTGTCTGTCTGACGTAATGAACATTTAAATTAAAATGTTTAAAATTCAACGCTATTTCACACGATTAATGGTAGCCGAATGGATACGGTCTCCGCTAATCGAGACAGAGATGTCTCGTGTCGCGGGGTTCGAATCGTTCGACTGGTAGTAATTGTGACACCCTGCACTGAAGAATCCCGAAAGGATGAAACACTAGTGTCTGTAGGTATTTAATTATTATAGTAAAAAAATAATTATGACAGCCCCTTTAAGAAATACGTTTCTTATCGTTGAGCACTTTCTGTTGAATAAAAAGTCGGTTAATTTAGCTCTTATGCGTAGATCGTCGTATAACGATTTGATCACTGTCTGTCTGACGTAATGAACATTTAAATTAAAATGTTTAAAATTCAACGCTATTTCACACGATTAATGGTAGCCGAATGGATACGGTCTCCGCTAATCGAGACAGAGATGTCTCGTGTCGCGGGGTTCGAATCGTTCGACTGGTAGTAATTGTGACACCCTGCACTGAAGAATCCCGAAAGGATGAAACACTAGTGTCTGTAGGTATTTAATTATTATAGTAAAAAAATAATTATGACAGCCCCTTTAAGAAATACGTTTCTTATCGTTGAGCACTTTCTGTTGAATAAAAAGTCGGTCAATTTAGCTCTTATGCGTAGATCGTCGTATAACGATTTGATCACTGTCTGTCTGACGTAATGAACATTTAAATTAAAATGTTTAAAATTCAACGCTATTTCACACGATTAATGGTAGCCGAATGGATACGGTCTCCGCTAATCGAGACAGAGATGTCTCGTGTCGCGGGGTTCGAATCGTTCGACTGGTAGTAATTGTGACACCCTGCACTGAAGAATCCCGAAAGGATGAAACACTAGTGTCTGTAGGTATTTAATTATTATAGTAAAAAAATAATTATATATATATATATATATATATATATATATATATATATATATATATATATATATATATATATAGTAAGTTATAAAATATATATGGCGATTAAGCTACACAGAATATTCCGCGTGTAATCCACGCCAGGATTCATCAGTCTTATGCGAGAATTTTGTGCCACAAAATTCTCGCAGAAGCCTGATGAATCCTAGCGTGGATGAAACGCGACATATTCTGTGTATCTTAATCGCTATATATATTTTATGACTTACTACCTAGCTCTACCTACGTATCGAGCACTGTTGAAGTGAATGCTTAAAGTTTACGCATAAATTTATACTTCTACTGAAGTAATTATATATATATATATATATATATATATATATATATATATAGAGAGAGAGAGAGAGAGAGATAGATAGATAGATAGATAGATATGTGTGTGTGTGTGTGTATCTATATGACTACTTTATTTAATCACTTAAATTAATATACGTAGATATAATTTATGCGTACATTTTCAGTATTTACTTCAACAGTGCTCAATATATAGGTGGAGCGAGGCAGTAAGTTATAAAAATGTATATTGAAATTAAGCTACGCAGAATATTCCGCGTGCTAAACCTGAGGAATTCTCAGGAGAATGAAACGCGGAATATTCTGTGTAGCTTAACTGTCATATATAGGAGTTCTCACAAGAATGAAACGCTGAATATTCTGTCTAGCTTAATTGTCATATATATTTTCATAACTTACTATATATATATATATATATATATATACACACACACACACACACACACACACACACACACACACACACGCAAACACCCTACCCCACCCTAAAGGAAAAGAAAAAACATTAGGAAAAAGAGATAGCGACTACAGCCAGGTCAACGGTCTCCCTCACAAGCCCAATAAAAGAGCAATAAAAATTGAGCATGCCAATGAATAATAAACACTTACAAGCTTCTACACCTTGGAAAAAAATTACAATTAACTACGAAAATCGCCATTTTTACATCTCTAACACATTTGAAAATAATTTCTGACGAGGACGCATCACAGAACGTCTGAAACGCGTGTAAAAACGATTTCAATGACTTAAAAACATTATTACAATGATCCAAACATAATTCCCAATGAAAAATCAAGACACGGAATAATAAAATAATGTTAAAAAATACACATTGTTGGTGACTACTCCCTTATTTAATATATATATATATATATATATATATATATATATATATATATATATATATAGTTATCCACATGCAGTACTTTTTCGCTGTTTAACATCTCATCAGTGCGGCTATACAAGCAACTACCTCAAGCGAGGATGGAAACCCGATCATCCAAACGACACTCGGAGCTTCTAACCGTTACGCTATACAGCTGCTGCTATATGTGCAGTGAATTAACAATGTTTTGACATTTTCCAAATACATAAGCTCAATTTGTTTGCACAAAGTGCATCCCTTCATTCGCTAATGGTAATTTGTATTTCACTTCCCAATATGCTCAACCTAAGATAGGGAGCATTATATATATATATATATATATATATATATATATATATATATATATATATATATATATATATAATATAAAGCTGAACGTGTGTGTGTATGTGTGTCTGGTCACGAATAGGCTCCTATATACTTGACTATTTTAAAAAACTGATTACATATAATGATAGAAGATTTATCGAGACACAGGAATGGGTATGTTTGATCTGGCTGAACGGTGGTTCATTAAAATTGTGGGGTCTGCATTCGCGCCTGGTCCACAAATTGTGGAAATAAAAAATTAAAAAAAATGTTTACAAGTGTTTTTTTATATAGATGTACATAAGAATACTTTGATAAGTATGTTTTAACTTAAATAGGGATGGTATAATAAAATTGTGGGGGTCTGCGTTCGCGCCTGGCCTCCATACAATGGAAATAGACACGAACTTTAATAAAGATTTTTATATCTATCTTTGATAATTATGATTCAGTTTGAAGAAATATGGTGTGATAAAATTATGAGGTGTTCGTTCGCACCTGACCTCCATAGAATGGAAATATTTCACAAAGTCTAGCAAGGTTTTTTTAATATAGATCCACAGAATATTGTGATAAGTGTTTCAGTGTTAACACGTATGGTATAATAAATTATCATACTTTCATAAATCAGAATCCATTTTCCGTAGGCTGTTTTTTTAACCCACTCAACGACGGGTACTTTTGCTAGTATATATATATATATATATATATATATATATATATATATATATATATATATATATATATATATATATATATATATAAGTGACCTTGTCCGTGTGTATGTAAAAAGTCTCTATTAAACCTCCCTTCGAAATTTGATATTCAGGGTATTTGAACCTGTAGCAAGCTCTCGATTTTGTTTCATGCTAAGAGATCTAGATTGAGAACAAAAACAAAAACAAAACAAAACAAATGACCTTGGCATGGCGTCGACAATATCTGTTTTTTTTCTACGTATTTGCTAATTAAAAGTATTGGTTAAACAGCCATATTTTTTTCGTGTTATGTATACATATGGATTTAGGTCATACGCCAATGGATAAAACTAGAGCTACTTGTTTGGCGTTTTTAAAAGATAGTTAACCTTCATGTATTAGATCGAAATTCAATGACTGAGTTTATTAAAAGGTTCATTTAACTAATTTTTAAATAGAAAAAAATGTTTTAATATAAATATAAGTGCGTGAAAAACTGAACTTTATAGATATATAGATTCATGACTAGAGCTGTGACAACAGCATATTCTTTTCATTGCTTTGACTCTTGAGTATATATATCCGTTAACATCTTATGTGTTTTTATATAGACTGATGTCGTTCTCAGTTGATTTACTGTGTCTTACTGCATCGGATATATATTCTGTTTGAGAGTCAAAAGAATGAAAAAAATATTCTGTTGTCAAAGTCATATTAATGATCCAATGAATAATTAGCCTACAATCCAATTTAGCCAACGATCCAATAATTAGCCTACAATCCAATTATTTACATTTCGGCGAACGCTTATATTTTCCTCTTTACTGTCTTGTATGCGTTTCGTAGAATATCGTGTTTGCTCATTTGTCTGGCTCCATGTTTTGACAGGCTTCTGGACCTGACCTTTACTCCTGATCTGAAATGGGACACTTACATTAAATCCATTGCCAAGATCGCTGGTAAAATGGTGAGATCATTTTACCGCTCCAGTAGATATCTCACTGCTGATTGAATTCTCTGTCTATATAAAAGTCAAGTACGTTCAAGGATGAAGTATTGTTGCCACATCTCGGTAGGAACTGCTTCAAACAGCTTATTCTGCTTTGACAAAGTTTAAAATAGACTTCGTAGCTTAGTGGGGGATATCCTTTTCTCTTCCCTGCAACCTCTTCCCCACAGAAGAGACATTGTGGGCTTATTTCTTCTTTATCGTTATTTCCATGGCAAGTGCTCGTCTGAGCCCCCATCTATGCCCCCTCCCTCGCCAAACTTTCACGAAAAACACTCGTCTAGTTGAAACCACTATCAATAATTTTCCCTACTCTTTATCTGTGTCTAAACCAAAACGTAGATTCCAAGAACAAAGCGTCTTTCTTAGAAATGCACGCCTGTGGAACACTCTTCCGTTTGCCTGCTTTCCATCTGACTATAATTTGGTTGTCTTCAAGTCCAATGTAAATAAATCTCTGATGAACTGTCCTCTAAAGTAATTCAATTTACCAAATTTCCACTACTAACAATTACTATATTATCCCACTGACTACTGTACACTCAGTAACCCTTATCTCGAGTGGCCTTCGGGCCTTGATAAGTGGTGACCCCTATGTAAAAAAAAAAAAAATTTAAGAGACGGGCAAATATTAACAATAAAAGTTACAGTATTTGAAAATAAAACAAACAGGAAGATATATGCTTCTAAAAAAGGAACACAGCAAGTTCAAAATACGAAAAACTCAAAATATCTTTCTCTGAGTCTATCTGCTTGCCTCTTTGTTCCATTTTATCTCTAAAGCTATTGGGCAGATCCGACCGAAATCTTATGTAGACTTTTGTTATGATAAGGTGTGTGGCACTATTTCCTTGTGCCACTGTTTCTAACACACTCTGCAGCATGGACGGGTGGTAAATTGTCCATGAGCGTAGAGATACAAAGAAACCCCTTCCCATAATCCCCTTGCTATCTTTCTGTCTCTTTCCTGCACGACCACCATGATGTGAGGACGCATAGACTGTCTCTCCGTAAATGAGGGGGGCCACCCCCTCCCTCAACACTAGTTAGGGTAGGTTAGTTAGCTTGGAAAAGCCTATTGTAAAAATTAATTGTAAATTGTTTTTTTTGTAATATATATTGTATCTCTAATGTAAAATAAAATAGTTAGTTATACCTTTGTATATTACAATTGTGTCGCGTGTCATTTTTCTTGTGTCTGCCATGAATGCCTTCATAAATGTCTTAAGTCGAAAGGCGGCCCTGAGGACAAAGAAATGAAGATTCCCACCAGAATGCCACCAGGGTGAAGAGATCATCTTGAGAAAGGAAAGGAGCCACACCCAAAACCAACATCTCAGGTATGATTTTCTTCTTACTACACAGACCCTAATGACTGGCCCATCTTCATGTCTTCATGAGACCGCTTTAAGACATTTACTATAACACGTCTGTCGGTCACACCCCAGTGACCGGCTGATAGTGGTATAAATGGTTGCCTTAAGACGCAGGATTGACCCTGGTTAATTACCAGACGGATCTCGTCGCATCTGTGTCGCAGTATAAATTATGCACTATGACCAAGACATATTGTTTCCCAGCATGGAAATAATTTCGACTCTTAAACCCACGGCACAACCAAAAATAACGACCACTAGACGAATCGAATAAAAAAATGGTCCACGGTCTTTAAAAACGGAAAAAACTATTATTTCTGGCAAAATTTTAAAAAAATGGCAGACCAGTACACACGCGCACAAAAAAAAAAAAAACGCACTCAAAAAGGAAAATTCAGAACCTGGACAAAAAATTGTCTTGCACCTACAAAAAAAAAAAACAGTTTACAAAAGATCGATTTAAAAAAAAAGAGTATTGAAAGTAACCCTTCGAAAAAAAAGTAAGAAATGTGTCCCACACACAAAAAAAAAAAAAAAAAAACAGAGACGAGAAAAAAAAAAGTGTCTCTAGAATATGCAATATCTCTTTCTCTCTCACGCTTTCTCTCTTTCTGTCTCTCTCCGGATATATATCGATATGTGTGTATATCTATGCATCTTGTTATTACATGAAAAAAAAAGAAAAAAATCATTCAAACACGAAGCTCGAAAAATAAATTTTTTTAAAAAAAAGGAAAGAAAATAAAGGATACCTAACATTTTTTATCTGATCTTTATTTCAGGTTTATAAAAATATAGGACTTTTTAAAAAATTGCTTTTGACTTTGCAAGTGTTAGATTCAGATTTGAAAAAAATAGAACTTTTACATTACATTTTATTCCATGAACAGTGTATGTGTTTTTTTTTTTCGGGTTAGATTAGCAGTTAATGCCGAAACATATATGGTTTTTTTATTTGATTATGTTTTTTTTATTAATTTTGATTTGTCTGTTTAAAAAAAGGAAAGAAAAAATGGATGGCTAAAAATTTGGATTACATAATGTGAACGTTTTTTTTTTTTGTGTGAGAATGCCTTTTACAAAATTGTTCAAAATAAGATTGTTTTTCTATTTAGTTATTTGTTTTAAACTCGTAGAAATGTTTAATGTCTACCTGTCACTCATTTTTTAAAACAATGGCCGCACATGGGAAAGAGCGAAGATGACCTCGTCATGGTGTTTGCGAGGGTGTTGAGGAATGGGTGGTAGAACAATGCTATCTGCCTCTCTCTCTCTCTTCTTCTCTCTATCTTTCTCTCTCTCTCATTCCCTTACCTTTTAGGGTCTATGAGGACGAGAGAGAAAATTGTCGAAGATTTTTTTTGTTATTACGTAATGATATCATGAGGGTGGTAGGGTGTGTAGTGACATCGCTCTGTCTCTATCCCCTTCTTTTCCCCCTCGGTCTCTTTCCCTACTCTTGCGTTTTAATGATTGTATAGCAAAACCCCCATGGCTGATTGCAGGAGGGCATATAATAACGAATTAACTTGGAGTTTTTTTAAATTTTTCTACCAAGTTTAAAGAACAAAATTATTTATGCTTCGTTAAATTACATTAAATGATGTCTTCAATTGGTTTTTATTAAAAATAAAAACTAAGACGATTATTCAAACAGCACTTAAAGTACTTGTTTGAAGTCTTCGAGTGTTTGGAAAAGCCAACTGTTACATGATTACGTTAATTTTTTAATAGTTCTCTGAAATGTTCATAGTTTTTCTTAAAGAAAAAAAAAATTACGCTATTACATTTCGAATATTCTCTGAATTTTTAATAATTTCTAAGGAAATATTGTTTGACTAACGAAAGAGATTTTCCTGAACTCTAGATGATTTTGAGGAAGAATGATTCGAGCGAATTCTTTAATTGAAGGTTTATTTGAAATTGGACCGTATGATAGGGGTCCCTGAAATATTGACTGAGGAGTATATACGTAAAATTGAATTAATTATTAAGAATAAAAAAAGATTTCCTCAGTCTAGAAAGATCTCTCTTTAATTGAAACTTTAATTTTTTCGAGCTGTTAACTATACAGAACTGGTCGTTAACTAATGTGACTCCCAGGTGTGGCGGGAGTTTATTAATTCGAAATAATCCTTGTGAGTGAGTTTAGGAAAAGAATTGCTTTTAAATGATAAAATAATTACTTTGGAAAATAAAGTTAATTAACGTGAGATGTTTCTGAATTCGAAATGACCTTGATAATGACCTATAAGAAGAAATGATTTTTAAGAATCAATTAAATAACTTTAAATGTACACTGAATTTTAAAAATAATAATTACGAAATGAAAGTTTTGGGATGTCTCTGAATCTCATTGTGAAGGGTGAATTGATTCAAAATGAATTGTCTATGATCTTTTCGGAAGATTAATTTTAATAATGAACCAAATGTTTGGAATAATTTTTGAATTGTATTACGAAAAATGGGTCTATTCGAAGTTTATGACCTTTTGAGAAGATTGGTTTTTATAATAATAAATGAATTACTTTGGAAACAAGTTAACTAACATAAATTGATTTTAACGATGAACCAAAATACTTGAAATAATTTTTAAATTTTGGAATTAAATTTTAATGATCTTTTGTAAATCAAGTTTTGAAAAAATACATATACTTTTTAAATGTACCCTGAAATTTGGGAAAAAGTTAATTATGAATGTAGTAACTGAAATGCGTTTGCATTGTGTAAACAAATTCTAATTGTGACCGAGGTGCTCTGAAATGATTTTTTAAAAATGTTTTCTTTTTAAGAAAAAAAAAATTGTTAACACCCTATTTCATTGATTTAATGTATACCAGGTTTCTGAATTGTTTATTTTTGGAATTTTTTCCCCCTAATTGAGTATTCTAACTCATGAAGGCTGAGTGCCCTTCTTAATTAATTCTTTATATAATTAATAAATATTCCGTGGTGGATAGTTTTTATTGGTCGCTCGGCGGCAGACTCCTTGCTCTAACAGAATTAATTGGATTAGAACCTCTGAAGACCAAGGTTTTACTAAATCCATATAGGTCGGCGTGATGAGGTCACGTAACCCCGACTTATCTAAAATACATTATACTGGTTGCTGAAGAGAGCGTAAGTCCAGTAACTGAAGTAATAACTTGGAATACATATAGGTCGGCGTGATGAGGTCACGTAACTCCGACTTGGTTAAAATACATTATACTGGTTGCTGAAGGGAGCGTAAATCCAGTTACGAAAATAATGTTATGCAGACTAAATTAAAA
Source organism: Euprymna scolopes (assembly GCF_053919585.1). Lineage (NCBI taxonomy): Eukaryota > Metazoa > Mollusca > Cephalopoda > Sepiida > Sepiolidae > Euprymna > Euprymna scolopes. The sequence goes on along the minus strand of NC_136511.1, from coordinate 76,103,708 downwards.
AACGTATAGGTCGGCGTGATAAACTCACGTAGAATCCGGCTTAGTGAAATATGTATAGGTCGGCGTGATAAACTCACGTAGAATCCGGCTTAGTGAAATACGTATAGGTCGGCGTGATAAACTCACGTAGAATCCGGCTTAGTCAAATACGTATAGGTCGGCGTGATAAACTCACGTAGAATCCGGCTTAGTCAAATACGTATAGGTCGGCGTGATAAACTCACGTAGAATCCGGCTTAGTGAAATACGTATAGGTCGGCGTGATAAACTCACGTACAATCCGGCTTAGTGAAATACGTATAGGTCGGCGTGATAAACTCACGTAGAATCCGGCTTAGTCAAATACGTATGGGTCGGCGTGATGAACTCACGTAAAATCCGGCTTTGTTAAAAAATATTATACTGGTTGGTTAAGAAAGTGTAAATCCAGTAACTGAAATCATGAGGTCATTGCCTCGATGGAGGGCGAGGATGATTACCCTCTCTGGTATTTGAAGCAGTATACCAGTCTACCAGGAGCCTGGTGGAAAAAAATAACTTGCTTCACTGAGTTCCTGAGGAACGTAGAGCATGGGGACATTGATTGCTGACGGCCGGTTGACGCACCATTCACGGAAAATTAGGGACTTCTGAAATTTATGAATGCTCATAAATTTCGGATAGCATAGGGAGGGATGTGGCACTATTTCCTTGTGCCACTGTTTCTAACACACTCTGCAGCATGGACGGGTGGTAAATTGTCCATGAGCGTAGAGATACAAAGAAACCCCTTCCCATAATCCCCTTGCTATCTTTCTGTCTCTTTCCTGCACGACCACCATGATGTGAGGACGCATAGACTGTCTCTCCGTAAATGAGGGGGGCCACCCCCTCCCTCAACACTAGTTAGGGTAGGTTAGTTAGCTTGGAAAAGCCTATTGTAAAAATTAATTGTAAATTGTTTTTTTTGTAATATATATTGTATCTCTAATGTAAAATAAAATAGTTAGTTATACCTTTGTATATTACAATTGTGTCGCGTGTCATTTTTCTTGTGTCTGCCATGAATGCCTTCATAAATGTCTTAAGTCGAAAGGCGGCCCTGAGGACAAAGAAATGAAGATTCCCACCAGAATGCCACCAGGGTGAAGAGATCATCTTGAGAAAGGAAAGGAGCCACACCCAAAACCAACATCTCAGGTATGATTTTCTTCTTACTACACAGACCCTAATGACTGGCCCATCTTCATGTCTTCATGAGACCGCTTTAAGACATTTACTATAACACGTCTGTCGGTCACACCCCAGTGACCGGCTGATTGTGGTATAGGTGCAGCGGACTAAGTATTATGGTATCCGTTCGATACAAGGTTATGGATTAATATGGATTAATAAGGAGTAGTTACAGCAATACTACATTTACTCTGGAAGTTTTCTCAGAAACTCCTAGGGTGAAATTTTGTATGGACCTTTGCTAAGATAAGATGCAGCGAGCTAAGTATTATGATATCCGTTTGCACTCATTCCAAGTAAACTGGTTATAACTTTTATCCGTTTAGCACACATACTCACCAAATTCCTGGGCAACGCCGGGCAACCAGGATAGTCTATGATATAAATTCCAAATGTCTGTATGTTTGTGTCTTTGTATATCTGCTAAAAACTTTTGACAGACGCGTTGGAATGTAACGAAACGAGTATCGTGGATTCCATGAACAAAGCTTCTTTCTTAGAACTGCACGCCTGTGGAACTCTGTTCCGTCTGACTGCTTCCCACCTGACTACAACTTGGATGTCTTCAAGTCCAACGTTAGCAAATTCCTAATGAACCGTCCCCTTAAGTAAACACTTCATCAAATCTCTACACTAACGTAATGTACTTGCAATAACCCTTATCCCTGAGTGGCTTCCGGGCCTTGATAAGTGGTGACCACTGTGTAAAAAAAAAAAAACGACAAATATCGAAAAATTGGCCCAAAACATTAATTCCTTCACTCTCAATTGGGCAGTTTTCTACAAGGAGGGGTCGCTTTTTTCGCAGATATTTTCACAAGCCATCTACTCTTTTCGATTGATCAGCCTTAATTTTGACGCTCGCCACTTCCGGTTTTGCGATGGACGCAACGGCAAAGACGTCACATTTTTTTTCGCGTTCCTTTCCTCATTCGCGGCACGGGTTTGAGCCTGCCTACTACCACTTTTTTTTTTTTTTTTTTGCACAACACACTCCTCCAAACACCCAGCACCCAGGCTAGTATAATCTAATTAAACTAATTTTTTTACTACTAACGATTACTACGCTATTGTCCCAATGGCTATCGTACACACATTAACTCTTATTGTTCGTGTGACCTCCAAGCCTAGATATGTGGAGACCCCTTTATAAAAAAAAAACAAAAAACAAAAAAACAAAAACAAAAAACAAACAAACAGAAATACAAGTATTTTTTTCTGGTAATATATAAAGTTAAAGGTGTATCGCATTGCCTTTGATTTATTGAACAATTCAAAGATACCGTTCATCAAGAAATTGTTGTCATGCCACAAGGAATGATTAATCGCTTCATGGACTATTTTCGCGAACATCTTAGACAATAGCAGCAAGCACTTTCGGTTACGACGGTGGCAAAGTCATGGATCGGAAACCTAGGTGGTCCAAGTTCGTTCTACAGCAGAACTTTTATCAAACTCACACTTGACCTTGTGTCTAACTTGGGATAAATATTGAATAATTTCCCCCACCCTATATTCAAGTTCAGCGATAACTTACACGCCTAGGATCCCTTCGTAAATACAGAAAACATAACGGACAGTCCTGGATGTAATTGCGCCGATCATGCACTTGACCAGCAATGTTAAATCGATATCATAATTCAGATAACTAAGAATCTTTCTTTTTATTCAATACATTTTAAAATTAATTAAATTTTGAAAAATCAATAATAGAAATAATTGAGATTTTTAAATGCAAATTAATTTTATCGAATCAACGACTTCTCAAGCTGAGAGCCGGCTTCCAATCAACGGACAATACTGCGGCGTTCATTGCGATCTACGCTAACTGGGTAATGGCCGGTGATAACGGACCGATTTCAGAGACTTAAAGTAAAATTTAACTTAAAACGTTTACTTTTGCCTTCAAGTAAAATAAGGTTGCCTAGGTACTATTTAAAAAATAATTGTCTAACTTTGATTAAAAAAAAAAAATTGTTTTCATCTGTGCGGAATATTTGTTCTAATATTTCTGGGCGACATATTAAATGGGTCGCTCCCTTGTGAGATTAAATTTCTCTATTTCTATAAAACAAACCGTCTGTTATTGAATTACTCCTATACTCAACTGACACATATAATTTAGGTTGTATGTTATCAGTATATGTAATTACAATTCCTGGTTTGGTGAGCATATTTTATGAGAAAGTTAGTTGAAAACATTTTTAAATCTGAATAATTATAATCTGTTTCTATGCATTTAGAAAATGGTGCTTATCATAGAGTTTTTTGACAGAACATATTCTATACTGGAATCTTAGCCTGAAGGCTAAGAAAGTGCATTGAAATTTCAGCTTCACGTTAGACAGCAGAGCGACACCAGATGAAAAAAAAATAATACGTATGATTAGACGATTCTATTTTGAAAAAAAAGGGGTAAAGGATGATAAATTACGCCCGAACACTAATTGCTTTAGCGCATTATTGCGTAGATAATGTATCCAACGTTAATGGAGTCAAAGATGATTTCATTTGTCGGGTTCGAATCTCACGACCAGCAGTAATCGTGTCACACTGCACTGATGATTCCCGAAAGGGTGAAACACTAGCGTCTATAGGTTTTATAATTGTTATAATAAATAATTTTTTCAGCTTCTTTAAGTTTTTTTTAACTCTATCTATATAAGAGCCAGGTACGTCCAAGGATGGAATACTGTTGCCACATCTGGGCAGGAGCTGCTAGAAAGGACTTGTCCTGCCTTGATAGAGTTCAAAATAGACTTCGTAGCCTCGTAGGAGATGTCCTTTTCTCCTCCTTACAACCTCTATCTCACAGAAGAGATGTTGCGAGTTTGTCTCTGATGTATCGTTATTTTCATGGAAAGTGTTCAACTGAGCTTCAATCTATGGTCCCCCCTCGCAAAACTTTCACAAGAAACACTCGTCTAGCTGTAAACACTATCAATAATTTCCCCCACTCTTTATCTGTGCCTAAACCTAAACATAGATTCCATGAACAAAGCTTCTTTCTTAGAACTGCACGCCTGTGGAATTGTCTTCCGTTTTCCTGCTTTCCGGCTGACTACAATATGGTTGTGTTCAAGTCTAAGGTAAATAAGTTCTTGATGAGCCGTTCCATATAAGTTATTAAATTTACCAAATTTTCATTACTAATGATTACTATATTGACCAACTTCTACTGTACACTCTTTAACCCTTATCCTTGAGTGGCCTCTGGGCCTTGATAATGTGGTGATGCCTTTGTAAAAAAAAAAAAAAAAAAAAAAAAAAAACATCGGTTTTTATCGTTAAGTATTTTACAGTTGAAATGAAGTCGGTCACTTAAGCTCACATGTGCAGATCTTGATGTTATAATCATTAGATCACGTTAAGACATTTAAAAATAAATGTTTAAATTTCAATGATATTTCTCGCTGCTAAGGTTAGCTTATACGATTTGTTCCTTGCTAATGGAGTCAGAGATGACTTCATTTGCCGGGGTTGAACCTCACGACAGGCAGTATTCTTGTCACCCTGCACTGATGATTCTCGAAAGGATGAAACACCAGTGTCTGTAGATATTTAATAATTCTTATAGTAAATAATTATATATATGTGCATATATGTATACACACACACACACACACACACACACACACACACACACACACACACACACACACACACACACACACATATATATATATATATATATACATATTTAATATATGTATATATATATATATTAGAAGTACATCCAATGAAACAACATGTGTCTACCAAAAAGTGTTCAATGAGTAAACAGAGCAGGTATATTAAATTTATACAAACATTGATGGCTACATATGTGCATACATGTTTCTGTAATCATCCGTGCTGGGGAGATTACGTCTTCAGGCCAAGAACTACCCTCGAAAACTGACATTTCAAGACACAAAAAAATTTCCTTATTTCGTTTACAAAATTAGAATCTTGTCACCTAATATTGATGGGGGGGTTATGTGTGGGGGGGATAAGTAAGGTCCTTGAATCATCCATTCCTCACAGGCTTTTATCTTTCTATATCTTAACTTCTTATTTTTTATTATTCCTTTTTTTAATTCTTTTTTTATGTGTCTCATCTTTTGGGTTTGCGTTATAAAATACTTGAGAAATTCGACATTCTGTCTCCTCTGGCCGGTGGTCAAAGACTATACATATTTCCGATGGCCATCCAGTGCGGGAGAAAGTGCTATTCTCAATTTACATACACACTCATTTTAGAAGTAAACACACACACACACACACACACACACACACACACACACACACACACACATATATATATACCTATATATATATACCTATATATATGTATATATATATATATATATATATATATATATATATATATATATATATATATATATATATATAGATTGTTGGAGAGCTATTGGCTTCACATTAGCAAACGTGTTTCAAAGTGGATGGTTTTTGGCCTGATGAGGTGATTTTCCCTGCTAGGGGGTCATTGAAACACGTTTGCTAATGCGTAGCCAATAGCTCTCCAACAATCAATATATTGCTCTGTTTCATGCATTGAGCACTCTTTGGAATGACATATTGTGTTGTTGTTATGAGTTACTGAAAAATTCTACCAACAGTATAATATATATATATATATATATATATATATATATATATATATATATATATATATATATATATATATATATATATATACTCAGGGAGGATACACACCGTTTGGTATATTTCACTTATACATACGCACATACATATAAATAATAAATATTAAAATAAATATAAAAATAAAATAAATATAATGAAATAAAATAAAAAAATAGAAAAATAGAAAAATAAAATGGAAAAATAAAAAAATATAACACATAAAAAATATAAGATATAAATAATAAATATAAATATGTACGCATAGTCGGTAGCATTCTTGATTTTATATTTATTTTAAGATGTTTCACATTTCCATATTTTATTGCAATCGAAATCAGTGACATCGCCCATTTTCCAAACAAATCGATTAATTGCCTGCTCTAGTTGGGAACCCACAGCGGTGCACCTGGAGAAAGCTTCACATGTCTCTCTACGGTGACTTAGTTCACAATTCATTGTAGTTTATATTGCACTGTAGAGAACCTACTGTTAATCTTATATAAAAAATATATATAAGGCTTTAATTAAAGTTTAAAATGCAAATGTCAAGTATCATGGTTCAATTGTGCTTTAAATAGAAACATTCATTTCGAACGCACCTTTGTCATATCAAAGAAGCTATTGTTTATTATATAAGCCGAGCTTTTCTGCTTGTAGAGTAATAAAACTTGTCAGTTGTACTTGCGGTGTTAGGCTATAACATCGCCTGTTCCCACTTTGATCGGATTTTTGGATTATCGACTATCGATACTTATCGAATACATTCCGATAAAAAAAACTATCTAAGAACGCTGTCAAGCCGATAAAGTAGATTTCTGTGCAATATAAAAAAAATTGGCCTAGCCGATTAGGAATCCATAGGAAACGAACTCCCAAAAACGAACTCCATAAAGTTACTTCTATATAAATTATTATATAGAAGTAACTTTATCTGTCTCTGTCTGTCTTAGTTCGTGAGATATATAAACATTATTGGTTGCATATGTGCATACATGTTTCTGTAATTTCTCTTTTCAGGGAGACCACGTCATCAAGCTAAAGATACTTTTCAAAATAAAATTAATGACTTTGAGAAGTATTTTTAACCTGATGACGTAATCTTCCTGAAATTAGAAACTACAGAAACATGCATGCACATATGTAGCCAATAATGATTGCATAAGAGTTTAAGTAGATGTGGTAGTTTGACAGACTATGGATACCCACTGTAAGGATGTCTGTGCATGGAATTTTTGTGGCAAGAGTTGCGCAATCTCCAGTTACACCTCTTCTGAGTCGGCGTTGTTAAATACCAGTGGCAAATTAAGATTCAGGACGACTGGAATCAACGCCGAGATAAGCGGAGAGCACAGACAGCGCCTAGAATTCCCAAATGGTCACCCATCTGGGACTAGCCATGTTCAACGTTGCTTATGTAGGTAAGCGCGCGCGCACACACACACACACACACACACACACACACACACACACACACACACACACAATCTTTAATGGTGAAATGTAATTATTGATTCCATGAAGAGATGTACATCATAAATAAGACCAAACAAATAAAAATGTGAGGGTAGAATCCCAAGTGTTTTTTTTAAGTGAGTAGATATTTCGTGTTGGCAACGTGAAAGAGTATCCAAACCAAAACAGAAAGTTTGCAATTTAAGAACATTCCTTACATTCGTCTTGGGGGTCTGAAAATGTTTTTTTTTTATGGTAGAGTTTAGCATAAAAGGGATATCCCAAGGCGCCATATAAGGTATCCACGCAGGGATTAAGTACATACTTAAATATTTGTTTGACAATAATCCAGTACAGTTTACAATGAAAAGTGTTACATTTACAACACATTATATATATATATATATATATATATATATATATATATATATATATATATATATATATATATATATATATATGTGTGTGTGTGTGTGTGTGTGTGTGTGTGTGTGTGTGTGTGTGTGTACGAGGTGCCTTCAATAAGTTTCCAGACTTTTTTGTACAGGCATTTAAGATTGTCAGAGACTCCTGAAAATTCAGTATGTTATTCCTATACATCATATGAGATGACTATACTGACTAATTTTGATAATTTCTAGTTAAAATGAACAGCTACAGCAGGAACTAGAATACACCCTACTAAAGCCTAATTGTCACAGCTGGTTAATTTAAAAAATGCAATCTGGACGTAAGGATAGGTTATAAGTACGATATGCAATTAAAATCTGTTTTAAAATACCACAGAGGCACATGGAGTGTTTCAGGCTGCTTTTGGACCATCTTGCATAAATCAGGCATCAGTTTTTGAGTGGCATAACTGATGTCAGTGTGGGAACTGTAACATAATTATTCGCGAGGAATTGAAGATGTGGAAGATTTGCGCAAAGTTAGTCACAAGGGTACTCCATCTTGGTGACAGCTATTTGAGCAAGACGGGCATCAAAACCGTCTCTCACTCTCTCTATATTTCCGACATTGCGACTTTTGGTTAACCTTAGGGCCTGTCGTTTAGAGACAATTGAAGAAATGAAAGAGACTGTGATGAGGGTCATTGACACATCACACAAGAGGACTTCCATGGGGTCACCAAGAAGTTTTTGGAATGGTACAACAAGTGCATTGCAGCCGGAGGGGATTGCGTCGAAGGGCGTAAGAGTTTCGCTATGTGTACTATCAATAAAAGTGTCCATACGAAAAAAAGTCTGGAAACTTATTAATGGAACCGCGTATATATATATATATATATATATATATATATATATATATATATATATATATATGAAATAATATATATATATATGTATATATATGAAATAATATATATATATATATATAATAATAAATAATATATATATATGGAATAATATATATATATATATATATATAGGAAATAATATGTATATATATAGGAAATAATATATATATATATTATTTCATATATATATATTATTTCATATATACACTTGTGCCCGATATTATTCATACCCCCTCTTGAAAATTGAGTTTATTAGGTGTAACTTTGTAAGAATTTATTGTTTACGTCCATATTGATACATATTCTTAATAAACCTCTTCTGATCATTTTCGTCATTTTAAAATCTCGGGATACTTGTAATAAAAGAAATATACAGCTATTTATAAAATCTGCAATGTTCAAAAATAATCATACCCCCTTATTTTTTCAGTATTAATCGAGTTTCTGACTGTTTGTTTCCTGTTTGATTCTTATTTTGAATGCTTTTATACAACCTTTGATTAATTTCATTTCGTTTTTTGCATTTTTCAGAAGTTAAAATGATATCAACTGAAAACCAAAAAAAAGAATAAAAATAATTAGAATGGGGAAGAAAAAAGAGCTTAGTAATGATCTTAGGACTAAAATTGTGAATTTACATAAGGATGGTTTAGGTTACAAGTCAATTTCCAAGAAATTTGAGGTCCCTACAGCAACAGTACAGAGCATCATCAAAAAATTCCAGAGCCACCACACAACAAACAACTTGATTGGTAGAGGAAGGAAAAGGAAACTGTCTGCTAGAGCCACCAGGAATATTGTAAGAAGTGTTAATGCAAATCCAACCACCACTACTAAGGACATTTTAGAAAATCTGGAGTCTTCTGGCATAAAAATATCAAGGCAAACATTGCAAAGGACTCTGCATGAAAATGGTCTGAAAGGAAGAAGACCAAGAAGGACTCCATTGCACACCGGAAAACGCCTTGCAGCACGTCTAAAGTTTGCTAGGACCCATGTGAATTCTCCAGAGTCCGTTATCCCAAGTATTTTGTGGACTGACGAAACAAAAATTGAATTGTTTGGCCATATGGATGCTTCTTACGTTTGGAGGAAGAAAGGAGAAGCTTACAACCCAAAGAACACCATACCCACGGTGAAACATGGTGGTGGTAGCCTAATGTTTTGGGGCCCCTTTTTGGCTAGTGGTCCAGGTAGTTTGGTCAAGATAGATGGAACCATGAAGAAGGAGCAATATTTGGAGATACTCCAGAAAAACATTAGACAGGATGCGGAGAAGCTCCATTTAGGACCAAACTGGGTCCTTCAACAGGATAATGATCCAAAACATACTGCCAAAATAGTCAAGAAATGGTTTGAGGATAATCACATTAATGTTTTGGAATGGCCTAGCCAGAGTCCTGACCTGAACCCTATCGAAAACCTCTGGCACATATTGAAAACTGAGGTTAAAAAGCGGAAACCTGGAAATTTGAGGGATTAAGAGAACTACTGCATTGAAGAATGGTCAAAAATCAGTGTTGATGATTGTAAAAACCTTGTTGATAAATATCCAAAACGGTTACAGGCAGTTATTAAGAATAAAGGGCATGCTATTGACTATTAGTAAGAGAGGTATGAATAATTTTGAACTAGTGCCATTATTGTTTTTCTTAGTATAATGCTTCAAACTTGCATAATTTATTTATTTGTTGAGTTTAAATTAAATGCTCATGCTTGATTTATTGTTTGAAATCCCTTTAATATTGTCTATCTTCTGGTTTGAGCAATATTCTTATAGAAATCTCAAAGATCCGAGGGGTATGAATAATATCGGGCACAAGTGTATATATATATATATATATATATATATATATATATATATATATATATATATATTTCCAACATCTATTAAACTGTAGAAGGGAAATAGCAAACAACTATGTTCACAAGATAAAATTTACTCTAGGATAGCGATACAAAATAGTTTCAAAACAAACAAAAACAATAGAAAATAAACAAATAAATAAATTAAATAAACATGAATATACATAAACGATCACACATATATGTATGTATATATATATGTATATATATGTGCATATATGTGTGTACACATATATATATTTATATATAAACTAACATAAAAAAACACTAACGTAGATTTAAAACAGATCAATAAGCTAAATATCCAGGCTAAATAGAGCACACACAAAGGAACAGGTCAACCAGAGGTCAAATAGAACTTTGTCCGATAAATGCATTCTCATTGGCTGATAGGAAGTGCGCGGTGGATACTAGTAAGCTGATTGGCTAATTAAAATTTCAATAGAAGAGGAGCATATAAAAACGACAAACAACCACAGAATTCGCGCATAAGCCTGAAGAATCCTAAAGTGGATGAAACGTGGAACATTCAGTGTAGCTTAATCGCCATATACATTTTATAACTTAGTATATATATATATATATATATATATATATATATATATATATATATATATATATATATTTTGTTCCCTTTGCACAAAATAAAGGTACTGCATTCAAGCTGATCGCCTCTCTTGGTGACACGGGACGTGAGAAAAAGTGCGATGAAATCAGCAGCAGCCGTAGGATAGCTTACCAGCGAAAATATTAGAAAACAGCAGCCGTTAAAGCACGTATCTAAATTGGCAAGTGTGCAGGCGCTGACGTCACGGAGAGAAAAGAAAAAGAAAACAGGACATCACCCGGTCGAGGAAGGGAAGCAAAGTCACCGAGGACAATGGACGTGTGAAGTCAAACGCTGGCTAAGGTCGGCATCAGGTGACGAGGACAGAGACTTTTAAAAAGCAAATGTAATACAGCACATCGTTATAAAACACACGTATGTATAAAAAGACACTTGAATGATAATGAAATACGTTGTTTTGGAAGAACTACGAATAAATTAGTTTCATTTGCACTTTTAAAAATGCAGAATTCGCTTTTATTTGTTCGTTCCTTTGCGACGGTACCAGACAACGCCTAGGTCATCGAGGATTGAAATATAACGACACGCTTCGTGTGTAAGGTCAAGTTACAGTACTTTGTGTGTGTGTGTGTGTGTGTGTGTGTGTGTGTGTGTGTGTGAGAATTCGTTCCCATCGGGACTCCGAAACGGCTGGGCCGATTATTTTTATCTTTACACAAATGTACTTTATGCGTTTGGAAGTGTTCTTGGATAGGTTTTTCATCGGGATGCGTCCCAAAATATCAAAACTCGATAATCGAAAAAAATCCGATTAAAGAAGGAACAGTCTAATTTTGACAAAAGTTAAACAGCCTAACATCACAAGTACATTTTAGAATGTTTATCATCGCACAAGCAGAACGACTCGACGTAGATATTTTAGGTATCTTAAATAATATCTGACTAAACTCTCCGCACGGCAATATTTTATTTACCTGGCACCCTTGGATATATATATATATATATATATATATATATATATATATAATTTGAGCAGTATTCATATATATATATATACATACATATATATATATATTAAGCAGTATTCATATATATATACATACATATATATATAATTTAAGCAGTATTCATATATATATATACATACATACACACACACACACACATATATATATATATATATATATATATATATATATATATATATATATATATATAGGCAGTATTTTTTATATTTAGGAAGTATCTTTTCTCTTAAGCATATTTCATCAAATAAAATAGATGTTTTTATCTATTAATTCTCCGATGCTTTCCAAATTCCGAATAACAGTCTTCACTTCTGGCCGGATACTATTAATCAATAAAAGAAGAAGAAAATAAAAAATAAAAATAACTAATGGAAAAAATTCAATAATTAACCAAAGAGGAGAGAAAAAAAAAAGGTATTATTCGGTAGTTGGAAAGGAACAGAAATAGGATTAATAGACCCCCCCCAAAGTCATTATACTATAGAAACGTTTGCATCTCAGAGCAGTGAATCTATCTCGTACACATGAACTAGCAGATGTTGATATTGTTGTTTCTTTTCTTCGCGGGAAGAGAGTGATCACCCATCACCATGTAAGGCATCCACATAGCTACAGAAATAACTACGTAAATATTTGCGTTTAACAATAAGCCGCTTTTCAATATGCTTCTCGGCGTCATACTCACGTTATGCAGATTTGGCAGTCGAACTGACGTATACATCGCAGACTTTATTTGCTGTTTTCGCTTTTCTTTCTAATATATTTTCTTTTCACAAAATATCGATTTGTGTCTTTCTTTTGGGCCCTTATCAGTCCACAACAATTATCTGATCCGAAATTATAATATATCCGTCGCAATAAAACAGCGGAATGAAGAAAACGAATGAATTGGCTAGTCTATAATATCGATATGTCAAACGGATTGCTGTTTAGGTCTAACTTTGAAAATCTGACACGATAACTGTCCATGTTTGATAATAATTTGTGAACGCCCGTAATCGTGTATATATATAAGTAGGAATCAGTTACTGGACGATTTAAAGGAGCTAAGAATTACTAAGCCGTAATTGGTCGAAAATGACCACGTGATCGAGAGAGTGAGTGAGAAAGAGAGAGAGAGAGAGAGAGAGAGAGAGAGAGAGAGAGAGGGGGGGGGGCTATGTACTTTTATTAGTCAGTTGATTTAAAACAGTTGGTTCGAGACAGGGAAACCAGAGCCCAGGCGTCGTTCCACGAGGCCACATGAATACGGAACTTATAATCTAAGGAATTAACGGAATTAATAAATTAATGTTTTGAATATTTTACGCCATTCGTTGTTATTGCTTAAGCTTTAGACAGACCTAAGTTGACACTGAGCACGAGTGTGTATACGTACGCGATGAGCGTGTCTATGTGGTAGAGGTGGATTTGGTGGGTTTAAAATAATGAAGGTCTTCTTCCACAACTTTGTCTCCCATAAATTGGGTAAAAATATTTTAAAAGATTTTATTTTCATAGTTTTAACAACTTTTCCAGTTTTAACAACTAGTCCTTTACTTGTCCATGTTTAAGCTTGACCATATTACTTTTCATGCTCGCATTTTTCTATTATATATTTATGTATGCGTATATATTTTTGTTAAAAAAATGTTGCCTACCAAACTCCTTTGTCAATTTTTGGTCTACAGACATTAAACTTAATATATAAGGTATTCAAACCCTTGCGAAACTTTATATTTGAGTTTTAGCCGGAGAAAATCGGTGGAAAAATATAAAAATAAAAAAAAATGGAATTTGCCAGGTGAAAGTCGAACGATGGCATTACGAATGTGCATGCGTAACGTAATAGCTATTAGTTCATGTGTTAATTTTAAACTTTGCAGCAAAAATGTCTTCATAGCTCAGGCATTAATGTTAAAGGAAAAAAGGAAATCGTAAGCTAAACGTTTTGGTTTCGATTCTCGGTGGTGGTGCACAAGTGTATCCTTTTTTTTTTTACTTTTTAAATCATTACTATATATTGGGTCCAATATAATACAATAATAAATATGAAATTTGCATTAATAAAAATATCATATTCAAGCGTATTTTACGATCGGGCCATGCTGGGCGGTCTACTAGTTTATATATATATATATATATATATATATATATATATATATATATATATATATATATATATATATATATATATATATATATATATATATATATATATATATCTTGTTGATTTTTTATCAATGAATAGGGTTAAATAGCGTCTTCGCCTTGAAGTTCATTTTTATTTACTTAGAGAGTCAACAAGAAATCTAAATTTATTTATGAAAAAAAAAAAAATAAATAAACAGCAAAATTATCTGGGAGTTCATAGCGTAACGATTAAACGCGCCGAACTGTGATACACATGGTGTGGAGTTCGATTCCCAGAAACAGTCAAGCTACGCTGACGAGATGTGGTTACCTTAAAACATACATGTACGTAGATTACTGTTTTAAAAAATTATATATCTATATATCTATAAAAGTGAACGTGTCTGTGTGTCTGTCTGTCTGTGTACACTTCCCTACGCAATAACTCTGTCAATTTTTAGTCTATAGACTCGAAATTTGAAATACCGGGTACTGAGATTTGGGAAAATCGATGTGACGGGTGTCAGCCAGAAATTTGGCTGTTAAGGGGTCAAATTTCAACGATTTGACCTTTAAGAACTCTACCAAACTTCTCCGACAATTTTGGGTCTAGACACTTGAAATTTTAGATATAGGTTCCTTGAACCTGGATCTAACTTAATAAAGTGATTTGAGCCCGAAATAATAAATTTTAAGGGGTCATAATAGGGGTCAAAGTTTTAAAAAATTAACCATTTTTTTTATTTTTTTGCTTTTTTTTGCACAGCATACACCTCCAAACACCCGAGCAACGCCGGGCACCCCTGCTAGTATATATATATATATATATATATATATATATATATATATATATATAAATCACATAAATTAGTATACGAAAGTATAATTTTATGCGTAAACTTTAGATATTTACTTCAATAGTGCTCAATATATAGGTACTAATTATACAAATATATATATGGCAATTAAGCTACACAGAATATTCCGCATTTCATCCACACTAGATGCATAATCCTGACGAATCCTAGTGTGGATGAAACGCGGAATATTCTGTGTAGCTTAATTGTCATATATATTTTTATAACTTACTATATATATATATATATATATATATATATATATATGTGTGTGTGTGTGTATGTGTGTGTCTGTATATATACATATATATATATATATATATATATATATATATATATATATATATATATATATATATATAGAGAGAGAGAGAGAGAGAGAGAGAGAGAGAGAGAAATAATATTTGGCTACATTACAGTAACCAAGATTTTACTGTTCACTTTTCCAATTGTATCTTCAATAAATATTTTACGGATCGTTTCATTCATAGGGGAACAATATGCGTGTGCGAGGGTATACTTATTTATCTCTCCCTCTCTCTCTCTCTGTGCCTCTATCTCCCCCTCTCTCTCTCTCTCTTTATATTTATATTTATATTTATATATATATATAACACCTGGCCATTGCGTGAGGGGAGCAAATTCAATTGTCAGCAAACAAAAACACAGCATGTGACTCCACACATTTCTTACGTATTTATTTATATTTCTTCGTTTTTCGCTTGTTTCTTTTCGTCTCTTCCATGCCGCTCTTTCATTGACAGAAGAAAGGCATTGCTAGCGTCTTGTCCGTTTCGTGTCTCTTTCGGCTACAGTAACTGACAGGCATGTCACAGCTCGCCGCTCACGTATGCACAAAAACAAACAAACATCATGACTACATTCTGCAGCTGTAAATGCAATTCGCTATTATTGAATACACTAACGCAACCCCGTGGAAATTCCATGGTGGTTTTTACATCAATTTTTTTATAACCTACTTTCAATAATACAAAGGACGTTCTAAATGTAGTGTCTCCTATTTTTTATATGCACAAATGTATCAGATGGGATTGCAAATTGCATTGTCATGATGATTAAACTCATGCATTTATGACATGAAAGGTTCATCTCTCTGTTACAGATATTGACGGTGTGACTCTAAGAAAGCAACGCCTGTCATGAACGTGCGCCAGAAGCAGAGATGCGTCATTTTATTTCTGGTAAAAGGGCACTGAGAATAGTTGTGACTATTTAAAAAAAAATTCTTGAGTACAAAAGGTCGCTAGTTTTTATGGCACCATTCCCGTCTTTGTATCACTTTAACTTTTTGGAGTAAAACAGAACAAAAAAAAAACAAAAAAATAAATAAGAGGCTTTACTTTTAGAACGACCCAGCTGAAGTAGTTTAAAAAAAAAAAACCTTATCTATCTGTTGATAGCCTCAAACGGTAGGGGACGCGGCTAGAGCGTAAAATGTTTTGGTTTCGATTCTAGGTGTTGCCACGCAAATCATTTTTTCAACTTTTGAAATTAGGACTGTATATTAGGTACAATATGATAGTTAACAGAGTATTGACTACATAATAATAAATACGAAATCTGCATGAATAAATATATATTTAAGCGTATTTTACGACCGGGTAAAGTCAGATACTCCATTGTTAGTTAATAAATATATATGATTAAATAATATGTTCATCCTGCAGGATAATTGTCACCTTAGAAAACACGACATGATTCCACCCCCGTTTGATGTTAAACTAGTTTACTTTGTTGTTGTTGTTGTAGACTATCTACTAGTTGGCAAGTTGTGTACAAATCCCAAGAGCGATAGGAGCCGTCTAGCATGTCTGAAATTGACACACTGTTCAACAAGCGAGATCGGAACTCATGCTCTCTACCGATTCAGATTATTACAACAGAACCATTGCCAGCACCCTCAAAATGCATCGCTGGATTGACACGAATAACAGAGACATGCTCAAAGTGATGAAAACAAAGTTTCCGGCCACGGTTATGGTTTTTGGTGTAGGTTTAAGTCAGGGCCACATCATGCCACCTAACATCTTCGAAGTCGGCTTGAAAGTCAACACCAAAGTTTACCTGGATGTACTGAAGAGTGTGGTGATACCCTTATGCAATCAAGTGGCCGCTGGCAAACTCTGAGTGTGGCAGCAGGACTCGGCATCGGCTCACTAATCCAAAAATACTCAGGCTGGCTTCAGGATTGCTACGACTTTGTACCCTTCTCTCATTAGCCCCCCCCTTTCCCCCCCGACCTGAACTAGCTGGACTACTTCGTTTGGTCATGAAGAACATCACCAACATGACCACCGAAGACAGCCACCATCCGCCGAGTTATCGTCGAGCTCCCGTTGGCGTTTGTGGAAAAGACATGCTCCTAGTTCCGGACCCCTATCAAGGCGGTGATTGGTGCTTAAGATGGGCACATTGAATAGATGCCAGCTCTACTACGTCATCGAGTTACCTGCATTGATTCGGGCGACACTTTTATCGTTCCACCCTGTATATAGCACGGAGTTTGCTGGGAAACAGATTTATTCCTTTTGTTTTTGATGAAGATTTTTCTTATTCTTTGAACGGTGAAGTCGCAGCACGTAACAATCCGTCAACATAAAGTGTGTAGATTTTTGTTTCAGTTATTATTTTTTTTATTTTTACTCGAGCGTTTTTTTTTTGTTTTTTTTTTTGTATCTATAATTAAAATATAATCAGAGGACGACGCAGCTGAAATTCGCTGCGTTCCTCCGACATTGTCGCTTGTCAAACTTCAAACGTAAGTGAATAAACGACATAGAAAGGAAAGAAATGTTATTTGTGAAATTTAACCTTCACGGTTCTAATGAGAAAAACATCGA
>NC_136511.1:76058308-76080808 GCF_053919585.1 Euprymna scolopes | reverse complement strand
AGAACTTTCAACGATTGAATAAACACTGAATTTTCAGATAGTTTTCAAGATTAAACATTTTAAAGACAATATATATATATATATATATATATATATATATATATATATATATAAGTGAACGTGTCTGTGTGTGTGTGTGTCTGTGTGTGTGTCTGTGTGTGTGCGTACATTTCCCTTCACAATAACTCAATTTTTAGTCTACTGACTCGAAATTTGATATACAGGCTACTGAGATTTGGGAAAATCGATGTGATCGGTTTTCGGCCAGAAATTTCGCTGTTAAGGGATCAAAGTTCAACGATTTGATCTTTGAGAACTCTACCAAACTTCTCCGACAATTTTGGGCCTACACACTTGAAATTTTAAATATAGGTTCCTTGAACATGGATCTAACTTAATAACTTGATTTGAGCCCAAAACAATAAATTTTAAGAGGTTATAATAGGGGTCAAAGTTTAAAAAATTAACCCTTTTTTTTTTTGCTCAGCATACATCTCGAAACACCCGGGCAACGCCGGGCTGAAATGCTAGTCTATCTATAAAAGTGAACGTGTCTGTGTATCTGACTGTCTGTGTATGTGTGTGTGTGTGTGTGTGTGTGTGTAAATTTCCCTACGAAATAACTCTGTCAATTGTAATCTACAAACTCGAAATTTGATATACAGGGTACTGAGATTTGGGAAAATCGATATGATCGGTTTTCGGCCAGAAATTTGGCTGTTAAGGGGCCAAAATTCAACGATTTGACCATTGAGAACTCTACCAGACTCCTCCGACAATTTTGGGTCTAAACACTTGAAATTTTAGATATAGGTTCCTTGGACATGGATCTAACTTAATAACTTGATTTGAGCCCAAAACAATAAATTTTAAGGGGTAATAATAGGGGTCAAACCTCCAAATACCTGGGTAACGTCGGGCACCCATGCTAGTATATATATATATATATATATATATATATATATATATATAGAGAGAGAGAGAGAGAGAGGGTAGATATATCTCTCTCTCTGTATATATATATATATATATATATATATATATATATATATATATATATATATATATATGAGAATTCGAATTTACAAACTAAATAATTCTGTAAACGTAAAGCTAGTATAAATATTAAAACTAATATTTATAGGACAATCATCAAGTTTCAACTTGCATTTTTTGTCGAATAATACATTTTGTCGATTCTAAGTTACAAAGTTAATATATATATATATATATATATATATATATATATATATATGTATGTATGTATGTATGTATGTATGTATGTATAAAATGTAAGTTTAGCAGGCTAGTTGAACGCAGTTGTTTTGTTTTTAATGATCAAACATTTATTTTATTTTTTTTTCATTGCCTTTTCGCCCCAGACAAGATTCCATGCTACTTTGATGTAGGGACTAATATATGGGACATAATTGCAAGAATACTGTGTCGGGAGTTGACCAGCAAGATTTCTGTTATATTACACTTGAGCTTCTGCATGTCAGTACAGTCGGGGAAACAGGAACCAGTGAGGGAATTCCAAAGTTTAGCTATTTTGGGGAAGAAAATATTAGAGTAGAATTCTTTCTGACATCTGGGTCACCACAATGTAGCTGTAGAATTTTGCTGCTTCTCGGATTTTTCGGGCGTATTTACGTCGATGGTGTACAAGGGCTTGTAGTTCGTCGGAGCATAAACAATTAAAATACTTGTAAAACAGGCAAGGATGCAACATTTCTGTCAGTGGGAGAGCGGCTGAAGCCTAGCTTACAGTTCGGGGCCTATTAGACTGACGATTCTCCTTTGAACCCTGTCCACGAGCACAGACAAATAGTATATGCACCAGCCCAAATGTGACAACAATACTCCATGCATGGGCGAATGGTGGCCTTGTAGAGGTATAGGATACATTCAGGTGTAAGTAACTTTCTAGCACGGTAGAGAGAGCCCACCTTCCTCGTAGCGTCCGCGGCAATGCCCTCGATGTATCTGTACCAGCTCATGTTCCATGTGAACATTGTCGAGGAGTTTGAACAAAGTACTTTCAGGAAATGTCTCATTAGCCATAGCTATTAGTGAGTAAGAAGGTTTCTTGTAAGTATTAAAGAAAAACATTTTAGTCTTGGCAGCATTGATTGTTACCATTCATTTTTATCCCCAATCCACTGCATAGTGGAGGTCTTCCTCTAGGGTTTCCGCCATTGCCTTACATATGTGTTCATTTGTTTTCTCCACGTGCCTGCCATAGAGCGTGGTGTCATTCGAAAATATACCCATCTCAGAGACAATGTTACCAGGGAGGTCATTTATAAATATCAGGAATAATATGGTCCAAGGATAAACTCCCGAGGGACACCCGCATATTTATCATATTGTTTTAACGTATGTCCATCGAGGACAACCTTGATTCTTCTCTTACTTAAAAGGATTTAATTATGTTAAGTATTCGTTTAGTAATTCCATATGATTTGATTTTCCTGAGAATATCCTTGTGCCATCCCCTGTCAAAAACCTTAAATGTATCTAGAGCTACTGCCCTACCTTCCCCTTCTTCATCCAATGCATGGTAAATACGTTCAGAGATTACAGTTTAGATATAAGCAATAGAACGGGCTTGATTGTCGGACAGGAGTTTAACAACTGTAACATAGTGGACTAGGGCTTGATTTGTTATGGACTCAGATATTTTGGCGAAAAGAGGGAGGAGGCTAATTGGGCGATAATTTAATGGATCAGTTCTTTCGCCCAAATTCTTGTAAAATGGTACTACAGAAGGAGTTTTCCAGCAGTGAGAAAAAGCAAGATTCGTTGAGGCATTTTGCAACCTTAGCTGAGCACTTTTTTAATAGTACAGCCGGGATGAGATCAGGTCCACATGCTTTTGAGGTGACTAGGTTTTTATGATATCATGCACTTGAGAAGGCGTGATTGTCAAAAAATCTAATGCAGTTTCTGTCCACAAAGGAAAATCTGGGAGCGAGTGGTTTTGCTGGGTCCAATGTAGAGTTTAAAGCAAACCGATTGGTAAGCATGTTAGCTTTCTCGGTTGGCATGCGAGCAACCTCATGATTGTTGAACAGTGGGGGAATTGTTGATTGCTTATTATTTAATACACTGTTGTAACTTTTCCAGAAATCTCGAGTTCCAAATTTCTGTGCTTCAATGCGTTTTCTGGTAGTTTGGGTGTATTTTCTCTTAGCTGTCGCTATTTCTTTCTTGTTTATAAATCAAAGTACTTTCGACGTAATCTCATCTTCATCATGATAGACAAAGTATTTTTTTTTTGCATCTTATTCATCCCTCGTCGTGGCATAATGCCATTAAGAAAGAAAAACAAGACGCGGCGATGTTATCAATATATATATATATATATATATATATATATATATATATATATATATATATATATATATATATATATATATACCCATGCACATTTTTTACAGGCGCACACGTAGACACACACATACACTGGCGCATCTATATGCATAAACATATTATACACACACACACACACACGCACACACAAACACACACATATATATATATATACATATGGATGTGTGTATATCTTTACGCACACACACACACACATATATATACATATATGTGTGTGTGTATTTATATGTATATTTTGTATTTATATATATACATACACAAACACACACACATATATATATGTGTATATATATATATACACACACAAACACACGCACATATATATATGTGTGTGTGTATGTGTGTGTGAGTGTGTGTGTTTGTGTGTGTGTGTGAAAGATGTAAGCCATATTTCGGACCATATGCGATAAGTATACACTGAACATCGTTTCTAAGTGCCGAGTCTAAAGTGACAGCTCAAATCCGGGCATTTTTCTGATTGTGTTAAGGGTGCACTTTAATGCAACCCCATCTGTGCACATATGTCCGGTTCCACTGCCTTGTTTCATAATTTGATTGTACAACGTTGAAAACCTAGTGTGGCTTCATGAATCTTTCGTTTCTTCTTCTCGTTGTTTTTCTTGTTTTGTTTTCCTATTTCTTTTTTCGACTCGAATAAATGGCATTTTGCTCATGTGACTTTCTCGGTTTGCTATTCTTTATGTACTGTTTCATCTGAGTTTTCGGTTAGGGTTCTTTCCTTCTAACAGTGCGATTTACATCTGCCTTTTCTTGTCATATATATATATATATATATATATATATATATATATATATATATATATAGTTTGAAAGGCTAGATA
Source organism: Euprymna scolopes (assembly GCF_053919585.1). Lineage (NCBI taxonomy): Eukaryota > Metazoa > Mollusca > Cephalopoda > Sepiida > Sepiolidae > Euprymna > Euprymna scolopes. The sequence continues at coordinate 76,076,570 of NC_136511.1, read as the reverse complement.
AGCTAAGAATAATCTCATATATATATATATATATATATATATATATATATATATATTTCTTAGCTTATCTAGCCTTTCAAACTATTCTTGGAAACTAGATAAGATTTTGCATGGACCTTTGTTATGATGAAGTACATCGAACAAAGTTTTACTGTATCCTTTAGCGATTAATTTGGATTAAGATGGATTAATATCGATATTTAATGGGAAAATTAGCACAAATTTAACCATGCTCAACCATTAATTTGGTATAAAAAACACATTCTATTAATTAATGAATTATAAATCTTGCATGTTTTAACGTGCCAAAAACTCTGGTTGTGTGTATTTCTGTTTTAGTTTTGTTGCTGGTATTGTTGTTTTTTTCTTCTTTCAGTACAATAGTACAAGGGATTTTTATCCTGGACACCCAAAATCAACAGAGATTAGACCATTCTCCTAATGATCTGGCCCCTGTTTAGTTTGCGATGTAAAAAGTTCTGTATGTGTGTGTTTGTGTGTGTGTATGTGTGCTTGTGTGTGTATGTGTGTGAATGCTTGAAAGACTAGTGTCTGTAGCTAAAGTTAATAAATATTTAATACACACACACACACACACACACACACACACACACACACACACACACACACACACACACACATATATATATATATATATATATATATATATTTAGCAGGGCCCGTTCAGTGGTTAAAAGATTGTTGTTTTTTCAGCATAATCTAAAACCTATAAAAATCGTCAGTTTAAAGTAAAGTGTGTTGGTGGAGCTATAGTAAAAAATTACCTAAAAAAATTTAATGTCTGAGTTGTGTAGATAATGAGTTGTGAAAAGAGAAGTAAGCCAAAAGAACACATATACTAAACCAAAAATAAATATATAACAAATACATCTATTCTTAGGCAATATAATAAAGGGTATTTTTTTTTATTTTAGCGGCGTAAATTATTTGACGGACAAAAAAATTAAGAAACTGGCGTTAATGTAGACAAATACAAAATGAATCAAAATTAATGAAAATGAGTGCAAAAATGTGTTTTACATAAAAAGAAACAGTTTTTTTTATGATTTGTTAGTCTGTCAACAAACGAAGCATCCACAATAACAGAAAATAATAAAAAAGACAGAAAAATCGAATTCAAAACGCCCCCCCCCCCGCCTAAAAAACAAAGGGAAACAAAATCCATAAAGAATTTAGGATAGTGTACGAGTTTAGAAGGTGCTCCAAAATCGAGATATTTTGTTTTTACCTAATAAATCCAATGTAGGCTCGGTGCCACTTTGATGTAATGACTACTATCTGGACATAAATGCATGGGTAATATGCATTGAGTTGAGCAGCAAGATATCTGTTTACATTACACATTTAATGCATTCTTTTACAATAGTTCACTGTGCAGAAGGAAACAACTATCTTGGAGTAAGAGATTCGTTCATCACAATTTTGAACGCTCGATCCGACGATATGTTTTTATGAAATAAAAACATAAAAAGGAGTAAAGTTTGGACGAATCTTTTTTAAATGGTAAAGACATTGGTTCATAAAACGTAAGCGTAACATGTACTGTTAAAAAATAGAAATTGTTACTGCTGCTTATTATGTAAATGTTTTATATCTAATGGAAATATTGTTGGTTCGTTAATGTTTTTTAAAGCCCGTACCATAGCACTTACTTTTAAATCAAAGGAAAAGGTGCCGCCGCTTTTTTTCGTAAATATTTTCATGTAATAAAATATCATTAGTTCGTTGGTTTTTATCATCGCATAATTTAGGACGCTAAAACCGAACATGATAAAAAGAAAGCTGCAACGAATTTTTTTATTGTAACATTATGTAGATAATGTTTATGTAAATATTGCAAAATAACAAAATTCACGACGTTGAAACCAACGAAGGAACGGTATTTGCAATAGATGCAGACATTAGCAGAACAAACTGCGATAAATTATTTGTACTACATTTACGACTATTTATTTGTGAAACTTAAAACAAAATGTTATGTTGAGCTTTTGTAAACATTAGTTTGTAACATGGCGGAATATCGACGATAGAAAATTATAAGTGATTTAAAACAATGCGGGGCGGTAATGTGAGTGTAGTTGAAGGTGAGCGTATAATTATGTAAATTTATGAATATGAGCGTGTTAGAATTTTTTTTGTTGAATATGCATAAAAGTAGTGATTTGTGCGAATTGAGTGGCCATATTGTTTAAGGTTTGACGTGCTCGTTTTTTCAAGAAAGTGTGTAATCCTGAATAATAGAATTTTGTTCTCAGCTAATAAGAATAGTCGGAATGTTAGTTGGGGATATCATTATTTTCGAATATTGAAGTGTAAAGGTAGTTGTATGTGCATGAGTGTTTCATCCAGTTAATAATGGTACCAGGTACAATATAGTTATGATGTTTATATATGTACCCGGTGTTGACTGGGGGTGGTTGGAGGACTTTGGAGTTAGAGGGGAAAATACGAACTACTGCGTCTAAAGATCTTGGCGATCGTGATGATGTCACTCATAGGAAATAAGGAAGGATTTTATTATAACGAAAAAATGTGTCTGTAACGGCGTTCAAAAGTTACATAAGATGGTGGGTAATAGTTTAGACATATTAAATTTGTATGTGGTATCTGTTATTGCAAACCCACTGTAATTTGGTCTAGAGGGGAATTTCTGCAATCATTTTTTTTATATATAATGACAATAAAATAGATTAAACCGCGAATCTATAAGAAACCGTAAATCTATGAGTAATGCGATATTCAGGTCGCTGTTGTTTAACACGATATAACTTAGCTTACTGTGTATGTTCACCGATTGGACGTGTCATGAAATTTAAATTCTCGTCTTTATTATGTTAGTAAGCAGGTTAGTAAGCATGTAGATAGCAGGTTTTAAAGTCAAAGGTTACTTGTAGGTTCAAATGCTTCAACTAGCTGTACTTATTATTTCGTATAGCAAAAATTGTGTAAGCATGAAACACTAATGTTTGTAAGTAAAAATAATAATCATGCACAATAAAAAAATATTCTCTCTCTCTCTCTCTCTCTCTCTCTCTATATATATATATATATATATATATATATATATATGTGTGTGTGTGTGTGTGTGTGTATATATATATGTGTGTGTTTGTGTGTGTATATATGTATATATATATATATATAATAAAAATATTGTTTATGCACGCACACAAACACACACACACATATCTTCACATAAATAAGTTTTAGTGTTTTCATTTTTATTTCAGCAGAATTCTACTGTAAATGTTTATAAATATTCCGTGGTTATGTATACACAGACAACCTCACTAACACCTAGAAATCTGAAGAAAGAAAAGGAAATTGCCCCCAAAACCCAGACACATAAAGAATCAAACAAAATATCTAAACATTTTAAAAGATTATCGCTTCGAATTAAATAAGACCTGCGATTTTGATAATGGCTGACGAATCTGTTCGGTGAGCGGGAAAAGGCAAATGACTCGGGAAAGAAAAATGTGAATGGTAAACATATATTGTATTTCTTTCGGTCTGTCTGTCCGTCTATTTGTTTGTTCATTCTGGAAAACTATTAATCCGATCTGGCTGAAATTTTGTATAGACATTTATTATGACAAGGTGTAGTGAACCAAGTAATATGATATCCGTTCGATGTAGTTAGCGGTAAATAGGGGTCAGTCATAATAATACCATATTTACTCTAGAAACTTTCTGGGAAACTACTGGCTGATTAGGCGGAAATTTTGCCTTGGCATTTAGTTATGATAAGTTGCGAACAAAATATTATAACACAAGCTGGAACGATAAAATTGTCGCAATAATAAAACTATGATTTTATTTCCCTGTTATAAAAAAACAGTTTGTTTTTTTTTGCAGATGATCTACTAGTTGGCCAGTTGTGTATAAATCCCAAGAGCGATAGGAGCCTCCCATAATGTCAGAAAGTGACACAATGTTCAACGAGCGAGATCGGAGAGTCGCCGCTGTCTTTGACGCAAATTCACACGTCTCACGCGCACATCTCTCATACATAATATACACAAGCACGCATAATATACACAAGCATAGATACACATATTACACACATGCAAGCATCACACATGCACAAACACGTGTTCACGCAGTCACAAGCCCTACGAATACATAAGCAATGTCAGGTTCTCGTATACAAACCCAGACGACGTTATAAATAAAATATTAAAAGCAAAAGCCTAGACTACTATAAATACGTGCACATGTAAAAAGTATGAACATCTCGGTACAATACACTCACAACTATAGAATACATTATTAAAACATAAGTTCGATTTGGGTGCAATTTCTGTCTACTTTCGCGCTGAAATATTTTTTATACACGGATATTTTTATATCTAGCTGGAGGGGGGGCGACCTTGCCAGTCATAATATACGCGTAAATGTATGATAATTTATGCAGATTTCGTATTTATCATTACAAAGCCAATTCTCTATTGAGGATTGTTATGTATAGTATTTAGAAAATTAAGAAACGTAATATAAATTTATATATATGACAATAAAACAGGCACCTATGAATACGTCAGCTCCGAAAACAAAATTAGTATTACCATATTACTATATTACCGCAAATATTCAGAAGATGTTAGTAACCGTAGGAAAAATTATAATAATTATGTATGTATGTATGTATGTATGTATGTATGTATGTATGTATGTATGTGTTTGGGGTAGAGAGGGTTCCCGTAAGCCGTGGTGAAGGCAACCTTTCTAGGAGAAGCAAATCTCTGATTTAAAAAACCATAAAGCGGAAGACCAGTACCCGCATTAAGCTGGTCTGCAGTTTAATTTGCTGCTGGCTATCTTGCTCTTGCTTGTTGCTTGATCTCAACATTTTGAACCGAGAGAGAGAGACTTAACTGTCGTACAAAGCTAAGACTCTGTAACATCATCTTTGTATAGATACTCCCTCAGACATTTGGGCTCATTGATTTTAAATGTCTGAGGGAGTGGCACTCGTCTGGCAAGACATTGCAATCATCATGTATGTGTGTATGTATATATGTGTGTATGTATATATGTATGTTTGTATGCGTATGTGTGTATGTATGTGTGTATGTATGTGTCTATATGCTCCGCTTTCTTTCTTCCTCCCTCTCTCTCTCTCTCTCTATGTATATATATATATATATATATTTATATATATATATATATATATATATATATAGAGAGAGAGAGAGAGAGAGAGAGAGAGAGCGAGAGAGCGAGAGAGAGAATAAATTACAAAAAGTTATATTCCAAAATTCATGATGTTGATCATCTTATAATTTATTTAATTGAGTTGACTTATACAATTATTGACAGCATTTGTTTCGTAACGCAAAATCAATCACTTAATTATTATATCAATCAGTGAATCTATTATGCTCTTAACTCACCAGAAGAAATAGCAACAAGTTAACAAGTTGGGTTAAGGGCACAATCGATTCACTGATTGATATAATAATTAAGTGATTGATTTTGCGCTACGAAACAGATACTGTCAAGAATTGTATAAGTCAACTGAAGATGGCCAACATCATGAATTTTGGAATATAACTTTTTGTCATTTATTCTCTATATGGCTCTCTAATTACATTGAGCTTCTTAAATAAGGATTGATATATATTATAAGAAAATATATTTATACAGATATATATATATATATATATATATATATATATATATATATATATATATATAGCTTAATTATCATATATATTTTCATAACTTACTACATTAGTGCTCACGTATTTTTTTTACATAGGAGTCACCATAACCAAGGTATAGAGGCCACTTGAGGATAATGGTTAAAGAGTGTACAGCATCGGAATTATAGCCATCGTAAGTAGTGGAGATTCGGTAGATTTGTTAACTTAAGTGGAACGGCTCATCAAGAACTTGTTTGCATTAGACTTGAAGACGACTGTATTGTAATCAGCTGGAAAGCAGGCACATAGAAGACAGTTTCACAGGCGTGCCTTTCTAAGTAAATATGGTAAATCGATACATAAGGTGTAACATTTTATGTGAATACATTAAACGCGCACACACACACACACACCTCTTTTTTGTTGCTGATTTCTGTTTTTGTTTTTGGGCAATTTCAATAAATTTTCTGGTCATAGCTTAATGGTGAAAATATATTCATTGTATAACTGAAAATAAACGCTGCCCGGAAACGGCTGTAAACAATTGTAATACCCTATTTGTATATACTTTATTTTGGAGTTCTTCTGCTTCTCCTAAAATCGGTTCGTTCTAAACACTTTCTCATACCTAACTCTAAATCAACCAACAGACCAGACGGTCTGCACTTGAATGTATATACGGATGTGTTGCATTGAAATGCACATATGACGATCGGATTTTCTTGTGGAACTGCAGCAGAATGTTAATATGTTCTTTTTTAAATATGCATTATTATAAAAGACAGACATACATACAGACATACATACAGACAGACAGAAGATGAAGTTTGGGATGCGACCATTAAGTTTACTGAGAACATTTATAAAATGTAAAACTTCAAAAATCATGAAAGGTTACAAAGTGCTGCTATTTATTAATTATTTTCTGTACGTAAGGCCACACATGATGCAAACGAGTTTAAACTCATAAACCCGGCTCAGCCCACACTTAATTTGCATTTGCCCGTAATCTCTCCAGACTTTATCCCCCCATGTATCCAAGCCGCCAATATAAAAATAAATAAATGAAAACAAAATTCCAAAAAAATAAATCAATAACTAAAAATAAATATTGAAAAAGTAAAGAAACGTTAAAATAAGAACGAACGCCCTCGTGGATTTCTCTACGCAATTGCAACCTTCATATCCGGGTCAATGTAACATTCCCGCCTCTCTCCCTCCCTTCCAAACTCTTTCGTAATTGCTTCTCAAATAGCACTTGAAAATATCAAACCAATCGTCGAATACATCGTTCCATAATGCATCCCTGCAACCCACCTCAAGCACTGACTGTTGTTGTTGTTGTTGTTGTTTTATTATTATTATTATTATTATTATTATTATTATCATCATCATCATCAAAAACAAAAGCTGTGAAGGTCGGCTAACAGAATAGAATGAAGAATGTAAATGCAGACAAAATTCGTGCTAATGACGGAACGCTGATCTACCATTCTATCAAGGTTCAAAGGCAACTCAAGGATAAGGGTTAATGAACGTTGAGACAAGATCGTTATGTGCATTTATTCTTTTTGCGGACTATTATATTTATAGTTGTTGTTGTTTCACCACGTTTCAGCCAACTTATGCTCCGGTCTTTTTCAGGTGATTAACCGGGATAGGAATGTTGTATATCGTAACTTATGCGCAGTAATTACTGACATCCATAGGGTCTGTCTTACCACGTTTGTTTTTTTCTTTTGGCCAACTAATACTCTGGTCTGCTTGGGTAGAATTGAAACCGCTACTCAACGACTCTATTCACTGCGCCACGAGCCCGAAGGGCGATCAAGGTTGGATTTTATGGTCTTATAAGGTCAAAATCCGATTTTATTGTCTTATACTGTCAAAATATAATTCTATTGCCTTACACTATCAAAATATAATGTTATTGTCTTATACTGTCAAAATATAATTTTAATGCCTTATAGTGTCAAAATATAATTTTATTGTCTTATACTGTTCAAAATATAATTTTATTGCCTTATAATGTCAAAATATAATTTTATTGTCTTATACTGTCAAAATCCAATTTTGTTGTCTTATACTGTCAAAATATAATTTTATTGCCTTATACTGTCAAAATATAATTTTATTGTCTTATACTGTCAAAATATAATTTTATTGTCTTATGCTGTCAACATATAATTTTATTGTCTTATAGTGTCAAAATATAATTTTATTGTCTTATACTGTCAAAATATAATTTTATTGTCTTATGCTGTCAACATATATTTTTATTGTCTTATACTGTCAAAATATCATTTTATTGTCTTATACTGTCAAAATATCATTTTGTGTTCGTATCTGGTCTTCTATTACTGGGTCCATATCGAATGGTATTATTATTTGTTTTTTATTTTTGGAATTCTTTTGAGATAAAGGTTTATAATTTGTCCATTCATTCTTTTTGCGGACTGTTATCCTCATCTTTATAGTTGTGGTGATTGTTGTTGTTGTTGTTGTTGTTGTTGTTGTTGTTGTTTCATCGTGTTTCGGCCTACATATCTTCTGACCTTCTTCAGGTGATTAAAGCCTCATCTAAAAAAATTCCAAAAATTATAAAAATAAAAATACAAATACATATAACATCGTGACTAATCATAATTATGGTGGAGGTTTGGCAGAATCTGATTATGTAACACTTAATAGAATAGTTAACACCTCCCACATCCTTTCCGAATTTAATACGAATGGCGTCTAAATGTCCAAATAATGGAAATTACATACCAATTTGTTTACCTAATGTAGATTATCAGGAGGAGGATACCCGAACTTGCCGGTCGCAAAATACCATTAATATATTTTAATTCATGCAAATCTCGCATTTATTATTACAGAGTAAATAATCAATTATCTATTAAATAATATATTGCACATAATATAGACTAATTTCAAAAGTAAAAAAAAAATGACTTGGGTGCCGTCAGCTATAATCGAAACCTATACATTTACCTAACCCGACAGAGGGATAAGAAAGTTACAAAAACTTAAACCGCTTTTAGTTATCACTAGCATTTCAGCCCGGCGTTGTCCGGGTGTTTGGAGGTGTATGTTGAGCAAAAAAAAAAAATAAATAAATAAATAAAAAAATAAATAAAAAAAAAAAAAATAACGGTGGATTTTTTAAAATTTGATCCCTATTATGACCCCTTAACATTTATTATTTTGGGCTCCAATCAAGTTATTAAGTTAGAACCTTGTCCAAGGACCCTATATCTAAAATTTCAAGTGCTTATACCCAAAATTGTCGGAGGAGTTTGGTAGAGTTCTCAAAGGTTAAATCGTTGAACTTTGACCCCTTAACAACCAAATTTCTGGCTGAAAACCAATCACATAGATTTTCCCAAATGTCAGTACCCTGTATATCAAATTTCAAGCCTGTAGACTAAAAATTGACAGAGTTATTGCGTAGGGAAATGTACACAGACACACACACAGACACACCGACGCGATATATAGATATAGATAAATAAATTGCAACAGATAGATAGATATAGATAAATAAATTGCAAAAAAAAAAACACGTTTTATTAAATTTCGAGTCCGTAGACTAAAAATAGACAGAGTTATTGTGTCGGGATATAGATATATAGATTAGTTTACACATGCGCAAACGAATAAAAATTTACATTTCGCATCTCAACTTGCCGACTCCTGTACGAATTATTCATCCAAATAAAAAAATTAACTCGTTATAAAACATCCTTGGGGTGTGATTACTATTTCCTGTTAATTTCAGTGTTATGGACAAGTAGTTTAAAAGTTTAGAAGTGAAATATTCTCACAGAGACACACATACATCTACTGTTTTATTGAAATGGAAGAAAAAGCCTTCATTTGTAATAATTAAAATACTGTGCTAACGGCTAATTGTTTACGGGTGGCTATCAAACCATAGTTCCTAGCAATGATATGTTAAAATGGCATTAATATCCCACACCCTGTCGCCAAAAAAATGGCAATAGATCTGCAACGTTGCAAGAAAGTTCTGTCAATCTTTTGGATATGTGCCAGTCTTGGTGACCCTAAAAGGTCCGACAAAACATCCGAAAACTCGATTTATCTCTCATTTCCCAGCAGTCAACATTAACACACGCAGACAGTCCTACTTGATTACCACAACCGCGTCCCCCATCTGCGAACCCCCGCTGTCGCCTTGTGGTACCTATTTCGAACTTCTGGGCTGTACTGACTGCGGTTGTTAGAGCTACTTACTTAATCATCTCTCTCTCTCTCTCTCTCTCTCTCTCTCTCTCTCTCTCTCTCTTTTTGTCAATGCCTCAGCCAATTACTTACGCACGCATGCGTGTGCGCGAACACACTCATATATATATATATATATATATATATATATATATATATATATATATATATATATATATATATACTAGCATGGGTGCCTGGCGTTGTCCGGGTGTTTGGAGGTGTGTGTTGAGCAAAAAAAAAAAAAAAAAAAAAAAGAAAACAGTGGTGGTAGGAAGGCAGGCTCGAACCCGTACCGTGAAGGAGGAAAAGAACCCGAAAAAATACGTAACGTCTTTGCTGTTACGACCACCGCCAATCGAGAAGTGACGTGGGTTTTAATTAAGGCTAGACAATTGAAAAGAGGGGATGACTTTTGAAAATATCGGCGACAATAAAAATATCGGAGGGCGAAATATTCGTTGATACCCATTCAATCTCGGGCAACGTTGGGTCTCCTTGTTAGTATATATATATATATATATATATATATATATATATATTGAGAGAGAGCGAGAGAAAGAGAAAGAGAGAGAGAGAGAGAGGGAGGGAGGGAGAGAGAGTTTGTATTCTTTGGTTTTCCTAGATGTTAATTATTGACATTGTTGTTTGTGCGCACACACATACACACACAAGAACACGCACACATATATCCATATAAACTTTCAATTAGGATCCTACAAAAACTACTCAACAAAAATTAGTTTACATTAGACTTGAAAACTAAGATGTTGTAGTCAGTTGGAAAGCCGCACTGAGAGATTGTGTTCCACAGACGGGTATATCTAGGAAAGAAACTTTGTTCATGGAAGTTTCGTTTAGGATAGAGATAGATAAAGAAAGGGAGAAAAAGATACAGACATAAATTATTATAGGACAGTGGTTGTAACAAGGCGACTTTTTTTTGTCGTGAATGCTTCACAGGGAGGGATGCTAGGTCAGTATTAAATTAAGGGTTTTGCAATCCTCAACCGTACCCTTCCTGCACCGGTATTGCAAGGATAAATCCAGAACATCTGGTATTATTTCGGAGTTTTCTTTCTCCTAATATAGGTGTGCAGCCAAGACTTGAGGGTCGAGTTTGCCCTATTATTTAGATAGACTAAATAGATTCAAATCGTTTGTTTGTAAAATTGTGTAAAATTATTTCGATAAAACGCGAAATTGGTCGTCGAAGCCTGTAACCACTGCTCCACTTCACTTATCTTTCTGTATTTCCTGCTGATGGCCCAGGTGTAAACCGAACTTTCTTAATAAGCAGCTCAACTGACAAACCGTGAAACGCGGGTGGGGGAGGGGGAGAAAAAAAAGAAAGAAAGAGAATCCGATCCGATCCGACTATCCTCTATCCGCTATCCTCCACCCCCTCACCATCTCTGCTCGAAATAGACACGCTGTTGCCGTATCCAGCGCGGGGGGGGGACAAAACAACAACAACAACAACAACAACAACAACAAAAAACAAGTATTTTAATCTCTGCTTAGGTATGTGCACAATGCCGCTCCAACCTCCCACCCGGCACACTAATCTGCGGTTTCGCATTCCGCGATTTTTAACTAGATGCGGGCGGACAGCAGAAATGGAACTATTAATACCTTTTTGTGTTGAATATTGGTCTCGGAATAAACGGAAGAACGACGATTGTGTTGATTGAGATGCACCAAAGAGAATTCATCGAGTGACGAGAATTAAGTCACTGGGGCAAATAGATAGATATACAGATAAGAAGAGACTTATGACGTTTATACAGTAATTCACAACGTTTTCCTTTCTTACGTGTCCGTATAGTATAGAACTCCTTAAATTTCAACTGAACATCTATTACAAAATATTACTATTTTCAATTAATAAAACGTGTTTTTTTTTTTTTGCAATTTATTTATCTATATCTATCTATCTATCTGTTGCAATTTATTTATCTATATCTATATATCGCGTCGGTGTGTCTGTGTGTGTGTCTGTGTACATTTCCCTACGCAATAACTCTGTCAATTTTTAGTCTACAGGCTTGAAATTTGATATACAGGGTACTGACATTTGGGAAAATCGATGTGATCGGTTTTGGGCCAGCAATTTGGCGATTAAGGGGTTAAAGTTCAACGATTTGACCTTTGAGAACTTTACCAAACTCCTCTGACAATTTTGGGTCTACGCACTTGAAATTTTAGATATAAGTTCCTTGGACATTGATCTAACCTAATAACTTGATTTGAGCCCAAAACAATAAATTTTAACGGGTCATAATAGGGGTCAAAGTTTAAAAAAATTGACCTCTGCGGTCTCTTCCAAATTACTCAATTTCTGGTCTAAATATTTGAAATTTTACATAAAGGGTATTCAGAGATAGGGCAAACTTTTTCATCAGTTTGGGTCGAAAATTTTTAGTTACCAATATATAAATGTATGTACGTATGTCTGTTTGCATGTCTGCCTTAAACTTTCAATACAGGCGACGGATTTTACCAAGATCAGTATCGTTTTAAAATTCGACCTTTCGCACGTCAAATGTCGAAAAGTTGGCTAAAAACATTAATATACTTTTCTACAGGAGGGAGGGGGTCACTTTTTTCGCCGATATTTTTGAAAGTTATCCTCTCCTTTAGATTGTCTAGCCTTAATTTAAAAAAATGTCGCTTCCGGTTTGGCGGTGGTCGTAACAACAGAAACGTTAGGTTTTACCCCGTCCGTTTCCTCCTTTGCGGTACAGGTTCGATCCTGCCTTCCTACTACCACTTTCTTTTTTTTTGCTCAACATACACATCCAAAAACCCGGGCAACGCTGGGCTGAAATGCTAGTATATCTATAAAAGTGAACGTGTCTGTGTATCAGTGCACCTGTGTGTCTGTCTGTGCGTGTACATTTCCCTACGTAATAACTCCGTCAATTTTAAGTCTACAGACTCGACATTTGATATACAGGGTACTGAGATTTGGAAAAATCTATGTGATCGGTTTTCAGTCAGAAATTTGGCTTTTAAGGAATCAAAGTTCAACGATTTGACCTTTGAGAACTCTACCAAACTCTTCCGACAATTTTCGGTCTAAACACTTGAAATTTTAGATATAGGTTTTCTTGGACATTGATCTAACTTAATAACTTGATTTGAGCCCAAAACAATAAATTTTAAGGGGTCAAAGTTTTAAAAATTGACCGCTTTTTTTTTTTTGCTCAACATACATGTCCAATCACTCGGCAACACCGGGATGAAATGCTAGTATATCTATAAAAGTTAACGTGTGTGTGTATCTGTCTGCATGTCTGTGTCCGTGTGTTTACATTTCCCTACGTAATAACTCTGTCAATTTAAAGTCTACATACTCGAAATTTGATATACAGTGTACTGAGATTTTGGAACATCTTCGTGATCGGTTTTCGGCCAGAAATTTGGCTGCTAAGGAGTCAAAGTTCCACAATTTGTTCTTTGAGAACTCTATCAAACTCCTCCGACAATTTTGGGTCTAAACAGTTAAAATTTTAGATATAAGTTCCTTGGACAGTAATAACTTGATTTGAGCCCAAAACAATAAATGTTAAGGGGTCATAATAGGGATCAAAGTTTAAAAAAAAATACCTCTGCGGTCTCTACCAAATTACTCAGACAATTTCTGGTGTAAACACTTGAAATTTGACATAAAGGGTATTCAGAGATAGGGCAAGCGTTTTCATTAGTTGTGGTCGAAAATTTTTAGTTACCAATATATAAATGTATGTATGTATGTATGTTTGCATGCCTGCCCAACAATTTCGATAGAGGCGACGGATTTTCTCAAGATCAGTATCGTTTTGTAATTCGGCCTTTCAGACGACAAATATCGAAAATTGGCTAAAAACATTAATATCTTCACCTTAAACTGGACATTTTTCTACAGGGGTGGATTCGCTTTTTTCGCCGATATTTTTGAAATTCATCCTCTCCTTTCGATTGTCTAGCCTTAATTTAAAAAAAATTCTCTTCCGGTTTGGCGGTGATCCTAAGAGCATAGACGTCAGATTTCTTTCCCCCGTTCATTTCTTCCTTTGCGGTACGGGTTCGAGCCTGCCTTCCTACTACCACATTTTTTTTTTGGCTCAACATACACATCCAAACATCCGGGCAACGTCGGGCTAAAATGCTAGTATGTCTATACAAGTGAAATTGTCTGTCTGTGTCTTTCTGTGTGTGTACATTTCCTACTAAACTAATTTGTCAATTTTCAGTGTACAGACTCGAGATTTGACATAAGGGGTATTGAGATTTGGGAAAATATTTTTAATCGGTTTTCGGCCAGATATTTGGTGGCCAAGGGGTCAAAGTTCAACGATTTAATCTTTGAAAACTCTACCAAACTCCTCTGTCAAAATTTTTGCCGAAAATTTGGCTTCCAAGGAGTCAAAGTTCAAAAGATTTGACCTTTGCGGTCTCTAGAAAACTATTCAGCCAATGTTGGGTCTAAACATTTCAGATTTTACAGACATGGAGCAAGATTTTTAATCAGTTTTTGGGCGACAATTTGGCTGCCACGAGGTTAAAATGAAATAATTGTCCTTTGCGGACTCTACCAAACCTCTCCGCCAATTCAGGGTCTAAACACTTGAAATGTTAGATGTAGGTTATCTGGACATGAGCCAAATTTTATATATATATATATATATATATATATATATATATATATATATATATATATATATATATATATATGCGCAAAGTTATGAACAGTACATAGGGCCTGAACAAAAGCCGGACTGAACTGCTAGGAAATTAATAAAAACATAAGAATACCTTATCAGGACATTTGTTCATTCATAAAACATATCAGTTATTCTATGCCAGATATAGAATAATATCTAAACTTTTACCGCGTTAAAAACATACAAAAGTTTTAGACCAATGGCCTAATACTCTCTGCATTAAATACAAATTCTTATTAATCCCAATTAATCATTAATCCCAAACTGTACATCAAACGGATACCAGAAAACTTGTTGCATCATACCAAATAGCCATACAAAGTTTCAGCCAGATTGAATCAGAAGTTACCGTAAAAAATCGTATATATATATATATATATATATATATATATATATATATATATATATATATATATATATATATATATATATGATTTAAGAAATCAAGTTTACAAACTGAAGACTTTTTGAAAACTTAAAACTGGTATCTAAATGTGAATATGGATATTTATAAGACAATTCAAACTAAATAAAGCATCGGTATAAGAAGAAAGTTAAAAGAGTTTCAAAAGAAAAGGGTATTATTACTAGTTAGTAAAATACTTATATAATAACTATATAAGATTACTCGTTAGCAAAATGCTTATATAATGCTTATATAAAATTATAGTTATAATTTTATATAATTCATATAGTTTGAAAAATTCAGAGTACATGGATTTCACAAATTTATAAATAGACTTTCCCCCAGTTTGATTTACGAATAACACCATCCGGTCTACACTTATCATTCCAATTCCAACAATCTCTACTGTTTCTGGTCTGTTAACATTCTATTTTTCAATTTCATACATGGTTGTATATCTTTTTTATTTATCTATATCGTTCTATATTATCTTTAACAACATTATATCTCTCATACTCTGAAGTTTGACAACTATGTGCTAAATGTTGTAAATTCTAAATTGGACAATTTTTACTTCTTTTTAATATATATATACATATATATATGTATGATATATATATATATATATATATATATATATATATATATATATATATATATATATATATATATATATTATAGTCATCCACATGCAGTACTCTTTCCTGGTATCACAACTCATCAGTGCGGCCAGCACCGTGGATCGAACTTACACCGTCTCATTGATAGTCGGCGGATGGAAAGCTGTATATATATATATATATATATATATATATATATATATATATATATATATATATATATATATATATATATATATATATACCGCTAGAAATGGGCAAAAGTTGTAGCCCATTGGCTTATTACAAGTGCTTTGTAACAAACTGATAGTTGAATATTGTTAAATTTGTGCTCATTTTTACATTAAATACTAACCTTAACTAATCCCTTTAAATCCTTTACTATGCATGAATGGATATCGTAATACTTAGCTTGCTGCACGTTATTATAAGAAAGGTTCATACAATATTACAGTGAGATCGACCAGTAGTTTCCGTCAAAAACTGGAACGGACAAACAAACAGATGGACAAACTAAGGTGAATATAATATGGATCGCGAATGTCAGTGGGAATGTTGCATCAGATGACTAGTTATTACTGCTGACACATATTAGTGGATATTAGAGACACACACTCAATATTTCTTCATTGATTTTTAAAAGTCTTTCCGGTTTTTAATTTTTAATATTATTTAGCTAATGAAAAAATAACAATTCACGTATATACTAATTTACGAGGGCTGGTTTATAATAATAATAATAATAATAATAATAATAATAATAATAATAATAATAAGAAGAAGAAGAAGAAGAAGAAGAAGAAGAAGAAGAACCCAGCCCTCGTTGGATGAGTACGAGGAGGACTGGGACATTAAGGAGGCTTATTGCCACCCACAACCCAGTTAATAGCAATGGTCGCAACCAATGAGAAATCGATGGCAGACGACCGTTGCGATAACGCAAATTAATTTGCAAAGGTTGCCAAAAGAGGTGGAGAGTACTGGAAAATTGTTTTCACTTAAACTCCAAGCAACACCACAGGCTGTTTTCAAAAATAATTTTTTGATAATGGCCTGTGTGAAAGCTCCGAGTTAGCCACAATAATAATAAAACAAGTTCCATACGTATCACAAACGTTTTCGTGTTTTGTCGAATCATCATCAGGTTAAAAAGCAAATGAACAAAAAGCCCGAAGACAACGAAAAGAATTTCAAAGATATTATAATAACATTTAAATTTTTGCAGAGAAAAGATGATAAGAAAAGTTGAAAAAATAAAAAAAAGTATAGTTAAGCAGAAGCTTTCTATTATTGTTAACAATGTTCAATCGAATGCCCATTTAAAAAAAAAAAGGTTGACCGTATACACACAGCATATATATTTATATATCCAACAGTTTTTCTTTCGTGCATGTTTGCTTAAAGAGCAGTGACAATTCCTGTTTGTTCATTTTCTGATCAATCCTTTCGAGTTGGCGAGCCAATGATCTACTGTTCTGTTCAAATATGAACAGGGAATTGCCATAGCTGCAATGTTTTCGCCTCTCATAGGCCTTCCTCGAGCACGTAATGAGTTACAAGACGAAATTGGTGGATTTATTAAGAAAATTTATGAAAACCATTTTGAAATCATGTTAGCATTACAATTCATTCCCCTCATGTCGAGCGTGATTGATTCTGGGTTTGTTTGATTCGGCATTTACGGTAGCACACAAAATCCTCCCCCGAAAAACCTCAGAAATTTATTGAAAAAAAAATGTAGTCTAACATTTCTAGAAGTGTTTTCCTCGTATTTTATAGTTTTTTTTTTTAATTTATAAAAATTTGTGACACGAAATAAAGTAGTTAAAAAACACATTATTTTTCTTACAATTAATCAGCAATGACATTTCCAGGGCATTTTTTGTAATGCAATATTTGTTTTTGTAATTGCTTGAATATTTTGCTTAATAAAAACTACAATACCGTTGCATTTAACATGCTTTGTTTAATAGCGTCCCAAATTGTCGTATGAAAAACTAAACGGGGTTGTTAGTAAGATAAAGTTATGTCCCTTAAAACAATGACGACGATTGACATAATACTTACGATCCAACCAAGACCGTATGCATTATGTTACTTAAATTTATTGAGACTCAAGCGAAATATGGTAATTAAACAAAATAACAAGAAAACATAAGGATATAATTATTTACCACAAAATATATTAGTGCACACCAAAAATTATTAATTGTTTTTTTCTAATATGGATAAACAATAAAATATATTTATTACAGCTTTATTTTAAAACTTTTATTAAAAACATTAATTCAGGTAAGTTGATTACATAGTAGAGTTGACATCTATTCAATGTGGCCGCCTTCAGCCTCAATCACCGCTTCAATACAAGTCCGGAACTGGGAACACGCCTTTTCCACAAGCGCTGGCTTGAGCTCGGCGAATTATTGGTTTGATGGCGACGATAAGGCTGGCATTTGTGTTGTGGGAGGTCATGTTGGTGATGTTCCCGACGTATGACCAAACAATGTAGTCCAGCAGGTTCAAATTGGTGGAGGAGGAGACCGGTGAGAAAAGGGTACAAAGTCGTAGCACTTCTTTTGAAGCCAAGCCTGTGTCTCTTTGGACTTGTGGGCC
>NC_136511.1:76048308-76053308 GCF_053919585.1 Euprymna scolopes | reverse complement strand
CATGTCTTATGCTACCGGTACCATATAACCCAGTACTACCTGCCTCATGGTCGGGTCACCGGCGACTAAACTGGTTCCTCCACCAGACATTTTGAACCGAAAGAGAGACTTAGCTGTCGTACAAAGCTAAGACTGTAACATAATCTGTGTATAGATACTCCCTCAGGCATTTGTCTATAAAAATGGCCCTGTAGCAATGGAAAAGTTCTGACACGTGCAGGCTTGAAATGCTGGAAGCGTGTAATAATTGATCTCAATGACCGTCTTCAGTGTCATGCCGGTAGGACTAAAAAAAAAAAAAAAAAGTAATTTTTGGGCTTGTGTCTGAGGAAGTGGCACTCGTCTGACAAGACGTTGCAATCACCACCACCATGTATGTTTGTATGTCTGCCTTAAACTTTCGACAGAGGCGCCGGAATTTTAACGAGATCGTTATCGTTTGATGCCCGACCGTTTGGACAACAAATATCGAAAAATTGGCTGAAAACAATTCTTTATTGACCCTTAATTGGGCACTTTTCTGCTCGTTTTTTGTCGATATTTTCAGAAGTCATCCCCTTTTTTCGATTGACTAGCCTTAATTTAAATCTTCATTTATTCCAGTTTGGCGATGGACGCAACAGCAAAGGCGTCACGTTTTTTTTCACGTTGTTTTCCTTCTTCGCGGTTACGGGTTTAAGCCTGCCTGCTACCACATTTTTTTTTTGCTCAACACACACGTCCAAACACCCGGGTGCGTCGGGCACCTAGGCTAGTATATATATATATATATATATATATATATATATATATATATATATATATATATATATATATATATATATATATATATGCGCGCTTAATAAAATGTGTATTAATGTAATTATAAATATCCTATTTTCGTTATCTACGGGTTTATAATTTTACTGCGCCACATCCGTGATGGTTACACTTACCGTGTGATACAAAGAAACTTTTAGTGTTTGAGGTAGTTAGGTACAGGGAAAATTGTGTTTTATTTAGTATACCCAAATTTTGACTATATGCAGTTTAACTAATGCGAGGGTCTATTATATACAGAGTGGGGCAGAGCAACTTGTTTATTTAAACTTGGCGCCCTAAAGCGCTGGTTGCTCCAAGGATGATAGGGATGGACTTATTTGAGAGGGTGGGGCTTAAAATTTGGTTCTTAATGTGCGCTATTTATTTTTTAAATTTATTTTTCAGGAACTCCAGTGAGCACCATGGAGTGGACGAAGTTGGAACGCGCTTTTACTTTCGAGACATTTTTTTCAAGCGATCGCTCAGTGCATTCCGTAGATTTATCACCATGTGACTATCTTTTATGGGGATATCTAAAATCAATTGCTTACAACGATCGTCCTAGCATCTTCACTCGCCTGAAAAAAAACAAAAAAACAGCATTCGTCTAGCTGTCGCCAACATACCCATCGATATGCTGGGATGAGTCGACCGAAACTTCAGACTTCGATTAACGTAGTATATAGAGAAAAATGGACGCCATCTTACTAATATCTTCTTTAAATTTGGAAAAAATCTCTCACTATATAAGGCAAAATGTGTGTTAGTGTGTGTGTGTGTGTGTGTGTGTGTGCATTTTTTGTGTATATCCGGTAAAGGTTTTTTTTTTTGGGGGGGGGGCGCTCGTTGGGGTCACTGTTTCCTAGAACTTTTTATATGCTACATAGATTATAATACCTACGATTCACGAAACGAGGTGGGCGACTTTTACACGCTATTTTCGCGATATATTCTGCTTTACGCGTGTTTGTTTGGCTTTTCAGTATAAAAGCGAAACTGAATCGAGGGCACTCGTAGGGACATCCAGAAAAGACATCAGCTTTGATCAATGCGGAGGAAACCCCTTATATCAGACAATTGCTATTCATTTGGACACTCCCCTTTTTTATGAGGGACTGGTTTTCCCAAACATCTTGGCAAAGTTAAGTGTGGGATTTCATTGCCCTATGGCATGATATTTGACCCCATTAAATTCACGCACGAATCACTTAATTTATTAATCGTTAAATTGAAACGCTAATCAGTTCCTGCCCAGTAATGGCGGAACGGTAAAATGTCGGGTTTTTTCCCTTTCTCTCCCACCTTCGCGTCAAGACTTCGGGATCGTGCCTACCTCCCTACCTAAACATATATGTTTACACCTAACAAACACCCAGGATGCTGGGCACCTACGCTAGTAAAATATAAATGTTGTACTAGTTGCAGTTCAAAAACTTACATGTATACCTGCATTACTTGTTTTAATTTATATTCCAAATAAGCAAGTTGCTCTACCACACCTTGTATATCTCCACTTATATATAAAAGTAACTTTGTGTGTGCGTGTGTGTGTATGTGTGTATGTGTTTGTGAGTGAGTTTCGTGCTCATAGATTCCGAAACGGCTAAGCTTATCTTTTGTAAATTTCACAAAATGTAATTTATATGTCTGTCAGTGTTCTTCGATATGTGTTGCCCCAAATCCATCTTATAACTATTGAAAAGTGAAAAAATCCGATCTTAAAAATAGCTTTTCTCTCTTATAGAGTAAAAGAAGAATTTTACAGGGGAATATTTTATGTTACACCGGCCAAGGGAAATCACAACATCTCAGCAAATCATTTTCGAAAATCGAAAAAAATCCGATCCTTATAAATAGTCTTTCTCTAGATAATAAAAGAGAAGATTAATTAGCGTTATTCCGATCAAGGGAGATAATAAAATCTGAGCAAATCATTGCTTCTTAAAAAAAACAAACAAACAGATTTATTGCCATCTGGAGATATAGCTGAGTAGTGGAGCATTCGACTACAGATCAAATGATTCCCTGTTCAAGTCTGGGTGTACATTTTATTTTAATTTTTCTTATTAATGAATTCAATTCATGATGAAAAAAGAAGTACCACTTAAAATCATCGCAAGGTTTTACTTCGTTAACAGATTTTAAAACTAAACATTAATCAAAAGTAACTTTTAAAGGGCATCCATCGTCAAGCCCAAATATCAGCTGACGTAATATTGTAGACAAATACAGGCGGAATTTGATGGACAACATTATTAATCTTCTTCTTCTTTTTCTTCTTCTTCTTCTTCTTATTAATAGTATTAGTAGTATTAATAGTAGTAGTAGTAGTAGTAGTAGTAGTATTTTGGAAATCCGTCCACGGGACAAATTTGTTCTTCGTAATATATAATACATAGGTAATCTGAATAAATTAAAATATTAAGCGTATTGTACGACTAGGCAACGTCAGGCTTCCAGCTAGTATACATATATATTGTACGTAAGCGAGTTAACGCTCAGTTAACCACCAAACACCAAGCACTTGGATAGTGCATCACCGTGTATATATATATATATATATATATATATATATATATATATATATATATATATATATATATATATATATATATATATATAATTTTAAATTATCAATCACATTACTTAATATATATATATAATATATATATATATATATATATATATATATATATATATATATATATATATATATATATATATATATATATATATAAGTCCTCGCGAAAGAGCAGGACACAAAATGTTTTAAATAATAATAATAATAATAATAATAATAATAATAATAATAATAATAATAATAATAATAATAATAATAAAAGAATAACAATAACAAAGACTTTCGCTGACGAGGACTACTGTTGACCGTAACCAGTTATTAGTCCTTTTGAAATTTTCATCTCTATTTTTCTCGTTATGTACTGAATATTTGTTAATGAAATCTCTGTGAAATATGTTCCTTATTAAATTTTAAAGATTTTCTATTCTGAAAGAAGTTTACAAAAATTTAATCTAAAAAAGTTATTTTAAAGGTTTTGTTAAAAAAAATTCAGATTTTCTCATTATTCAGACCTGTATTACAAAGAGGGGGTTGCAAAAAATGGGTTGTGGTGTGAGGGGAAATACAAACTGAAACAGAGAGAATATTCAGACCTGTAATAATACAAAGAGGGAGTTGCAAAAATGAGTTGTGGTGTGAGGAGAAATACAAACTGAAATAGAGAGAAGGAGAGTTTTAAAATATAATCTTAAAAAGATAACATACAAGTTAGAAAAACATTTCATCCAAGACATGAAAATTGTTAAATAAAATGTTTTTACTATAGGCTTTAAAAATAAAGGTACAAGATTCAATTTGAAATTTATTTATCTTCAAAGTTTAGAAATTTATTTATCTTCAAAGTGCACTTTTATAAATTTTACAAAGTAAAGTATAAAAATTTTATTTAAATTGAATCAAAAAATTACATTGGATTTATTTTATGTCATGTACATTTTGTTGCAGTTTAAAAACATTATCTTTCATCTAGCAATTAATGATATAGATATAAAATTTTCAATGTTTTTTTTTAAAGTACACCAAAATGTACATTACATAAAATAAATCCAAGGTAATTTTTTGATTCAATTTAAATTAAATTTTTATACCTTACTTTGATAAATTTATAAAAGTGCACTTTGAAGATAAATAAATTTCAAATTGAATCTTGTACCTTTATTTTTAAAGCCTATAGTAAAAACATTTTGTTTAACACATTTCATGGATGAAATGCTTTTCTAACTTGTATATATATATATATATATATATATATATATATATGTATGTACATATATATATATATATATATATGTATGTACATATATATATGGTGATGCACTATCCTAGTGCTTTGTGTTTTACTGAGCGTAACTCGCTTACCTACAATATATATATATATATATATATATAACTGTGTGTATACTAGTTCTTTCTCTTTAAGCACACACAGAGTTTGCCATCTGATGCTACTTTTGGCAGAATAAATCTGCAACGACTTAAGAAGGATTACTCTAATCCGCATCAATGGCTGCCGTGTTTCCCTTCATTTTGGCATTGCTATTACACTTGGCAGCAAACACAAACAAGATGGCTGACGACGTTGAACATTAGGTCGTCGATCATTATGATGGTTGCAAAT
>NC_136511.1:76033308-76043308 GCF_053919585.1 Euprymna scolopes | reverse complement strand
TATAGGGCAATAAAAGTTCATGATGTTGACCATCTTACAATTTATTCCTTTAATTCACTTGACATATACAGTTCTTGACAGTACTTGTTTCGTAGCACAAGATCAGTCGCTTAATTATTATATCAATTAGTGAATCTATTTTGCCCTTAACTTATCAGAAGAAATCAATCCATCAAAAAGAAATAAAGTGTGTGTTTGACATGATTAAAATCTGAAAATTAGAAGAGAAGCTGTAAATACCTTATAGTATGTTCACATTACGTCATTATTTATTAATTCCTTCATTTTCATACGTATATATATATATATCTATATATATATATATATATATATATATATATATATATATATATATAAAGGCAACATATCGCAGGTTTAGCACTTGCATAAGCTGACTTTCTACTAAAAAATCCACAATTATACAAAAAAATTCAACTGTATGACGGTGCCAAAACTATACTTAAATTGTTACATAAGTAAACGGGAATCAGAAACTGCTTACGATGTAGCTGTTTCAGAGGTACACACACACACACACACACACACACACACACACACACACACACACACACATATATATATATATGATTACTATCTGACTAGCTTTCTATATTTGTTTACCTCAATATTCTACAAAGAACTTCATTCTCTTTTCTTTGTAGTGATAATTTGTAATGGCCTGACAGTTAAAAGCAGACTACAAAGTTAAAAATAACTTTGTGACTCGGTAAAAATCCTTCGAATTCCTCTTGCTTGATTATAGCTTTTTTTATTTAAAAAAAATGTCATGATTCGTTTCAAACAAATAACAAGAAAGCATGTCCAATATGTATCTCGAACGTTTTGAATTGTTACTCGAATCATTTTCGGGTGATAACAGAAATGAACAAAAAACTAAAAAGAAAAAGAAATTTTCAAAAAGCATACGGAATTTGGTTCCAAAACATTAATTTATTTGTGAAGATTATTTTAAATGTTCACATTAAGAATAATTTTATAATATTCTCTCTTGTAATGAGCCTTTAAAATACAGCCATAGCGTTATTACGACGATCTAAAGTGATCGAGCTTCTTAAAATCGTGATTCCGCACAAGACCAGCCGACCACATTTTTATTTCCCCTTTTCCATTTCAACATATATATATATATATATATATATATATATATATATATATATATATATATATATATATATAACTTATACCTTTATAAATAAGTATATATATATATACATATATATACACACATACATATAACTTATATCTTTATAAATAAGTGTATATATATATATATATATATATATATATATATATATATATATATATCTCGATGTTGTTTTGTTTTGGTTTTAGCGGTATGTTTTGAATGAATTCAATTATTTACGAAAGTGCATTTTTACCTAAATGCGAGTTGGGAATAATTTTCCTTTTTAACCAATTTGGTACCCCCACATGGGGAGCTGTATATATATATATATATATATATATATAATTTAAAGGAGATTAGAATAATAGTCTAAAGAGCTAAGTGTATTTTAATGTAATAGTGAAATTACTAGTTTAATTAAAATACAGGAAATGCTCGTTGTAATTTAGATATATAATAAGCTCGATAGTTAAATGTCCTAGAGCTAATTCAATATTAAGTAATGTGATTTATAATTTAAAAGTTTTAAAATTTTTAAAATTTAAAAATCAAAATTTAATTAAATTAAAAATCAGTTTCATAAGAAGGAACAACAACAAAGTCAATTATCTGTACGATCGTTTCGGAAATCCGTGCTTTTTATTTGTGGTATACATGAAGTCACGTAGAATAATTATACATAGTTTTTTTGGTAAGCACGGTCTCCTCATCAGCAAATTTAGGAGGATTTCTATTGAATTGAAAAGACACCAAAAATAAAATATTATTTTTAAAATGTAATTATCCACTGACACGTGTTTCGTCGTCTACGACTATGAACGAAGAGCTTTCAATAAGTTTCTAGACTTTTCCAATATATGCACTTTTATTGATAGTACACACAAAAAACTCTGGTCCCCTTCGAAGTAATCTCCCATGGCTGCAATGCACTTGTTGTACCGTTACAACAACTTCTTAAAGAGCCCATGAAAGTCCTCTGGCGTGAGCGTATCAATGGCCCTCGTTACAGCTTATTTTATCTTCTCCATTGTCTCATAACGACAACCTCTGAGGGTTTTTTTTTCATAGGGAGCAAAGTCTATAGTATAGGGAGAGTGAGGAAGTATCTTGGTGCCCATCTTGGTCAAATAATCTCCTTTTAACACCCTTGGAACAAACTTTGCGCAAATCTTCTGCATCTCCAGTTCCTTGCGAATAATTGTGTCTACAATTCCCATAGTGACATCAAACTGTGCACTCTTCGTCTCTATAAACAGAAGACGGTCCTTATTCATGAAATTCTTTATTTAACCAATCAACTCTGGTGTTCTGACTTCTTTACTACTACCACACCTCTTATCAGCTCTCACAGATACTCTGCTTTCCTTGAATCCTTTATTCAACTCAAAAACTGATGCTCGATCCATGGAAGATGTACTAGGCGGTTGATTTTTGGCTTAAGTGTTACAGTTTAATACTAAACAAACGAAACAAAATAACTGGATAAAGGATAGTGCACTTATTAATAAAATGCTCAAAAACGATTCACTAAAATTAGCTTTGTGGCTAGCATACTTATAAAGTAAATGTTTATATATACCTACGAGAAGTATTACCGTAAAGCGGCGTTATAAAAGGAAAGCAAGCACATAATTTATTTCAAGTAATAACTAAGTACTCTAACTAGATGGTTTATCTAAACGGGATGTACTACCAATATAGACGCATATATGCTATTATGTATGTATTAGCATGTACATGGTCAGTAAAACCTATATCTATAACGAAGCATATAAACCTATAAAATATATATTCTAATATTGAGGAAGAGATAAACAACTCAAATGAAAAAATGACAACCATTAAAATTAAGTTTATATATAGATATGAAAGCGTATGTCGCGTAATTACTTCGGATACGTTAAAGTGAAAAATGTAACTCCTATGCATATATGTTTACAGGTTATTAATTTAACCATGTAGATGCATATTATTTTGAAATAAACAAATAAATGAATAAATAAATAGAAGCGAGAAATAAATGAATAAATAAATAGAGCTAATCAGTAAAATAGATGTTTAAGAAATGCGCCGCCACGAAAGAAAAGCAGCCAGAACGTCTGAAATAGAGAAACATCACCGTTGAGAGTATAATATTACTTCAGATCCAAGCAAATATTTAGGCCAAAAAGCAACCCTTGTTAAAATACAACCGGTACCTCACCGCTGTGACAGGTTGACCAGACGGGATCATATTTCTTTTCTCTTAACCCTCCCCGACCCTATTCCCTTTTTTTTTTTACTACGTCTCCCTTTAAAACTCGAGTGTCTACATTTACAAACTATATCTTCATTTTCTTGTAGAATATAAATTATACCTGTATATATTATTTTATATAAACAATGCCTTGATGTTCGTGTCAATATCGTTTATTCATCAGTTTGATGAGTTGGACCTATCTGAATTGAGATTCCACTGAAACATGTATGCAATATGTAACCAGTAATTTTTGTATAATATACATACTCACTCTCTCTCTCTCTCTCTCTCTCTCTCTCTCTACATATATATATATACACACATATATACACACACATATATATACACACATATTTATATACACACATATATATACACACACATATATATACATACACACACACACACACACACACACACACACACACACACATATATATATATATATATATATATATATATATATATACATACAGACACACAGGGTGCCAATGAAATGTACATAAAAATGCATATCGTATAATTTTACTAGTCTTACCCTCTAAGTTTTCACACACACACACACACACACGCACACACACACACACACACACACACACATATATATATATATATATATATATATATATATTTTAATTTTATCTCAATGTTTAATGATAACTCCAAAAATTCCATTCTTGAACCCTAAATCACAATAGTCAAAATATGATTTGAAACCCTTACTTTGACCTCTCAACTACATCTAAATCTTATTTGATTCGATTAAAATTTTATACGGATAAGTTTTGGAGTATATCTAATACTTTGGTGTGGTGAAAGTAAGAAAAAATAAGTGTCACCTTACTGTATATGATTTTTCCATATTTGGTTACTATCAAAACATATCAACTAAATATTTTTTTATTTTTTATTTTTTGTTTTTTTAAAAATGACTGAATTTTGCCAATCGTAAACATCATAAATCTAACAATTGTCTATTGTTTATTGGTTCATCATCTGAATGCATAACTGGGAGTAAATTACCTAGTAAGCGCTAAGTGATCGCAAAATTTTTCGATTTGCATGATAATCAGAAACTTTCAATGCTTATGCTACATCTGAAATTCTTAAGTTCTATGCTAAAGCTCGAATACTAATACGACATGATTACCACATCATTATCAAACTGAAAGACTTGCATAATAAATGGAAACTACTGAAAAAGAACTTTTCCAAGAAAGACAAATACTCAAAAAGCTAAAGGAACTGAATTTACAGATTCACTTGATGACTTATTCAATGTTGCATTAGTTGATGTCATGAGTATGATCAAGATTGATGAAGACAACACATTTCTAGTTCCACATCACGAGAAAGGCAGTACGGGGTAATGTTGATTCAAAGTTACATAAAGCTTGAATGTAGACGTCTGGAGAGAAAACATCGTGCAGAAATACGAATGCACTAGAGGAACAAAGAAAGAGTGATTTGGCTACTGCCAGAATGGTAGGATAAAGTGATGGAAGTCATTCAATTTCAGATGATTCACATGTACAAACTTCCAGTCATTCCTTAACAAGCAGAAGACCAATGAATGTCATGACACCAAAACTTTCAGCTGCTCTTTACAGAACAGAAGTGAGTGACCAAAATACAACATACACTCAAGCAGCTGTTAGAGAAGCATTTGGTCACAATCCCAGAGAGGTAGCCCTGAATAAAGAATCTACAAGACAAGCTCGACGACATCACCGTGAAAGGGCAATCCAAGAAATAAGGAAAAGCTTTTTGCCTAATGCTCCCGTAACTGTCCAATGGGATGGTAAACTTCCAGCACTCTCTAAAAACGAGAAGGTTGACAGATTGCCAGTGATTTTATCAGGAGACAGGGTTATGAACATGCTTGGTATTCCTCAATTGACGAGTGGTACTGGGGAAGCCCAAGCAGATGCTGTTTTCTGTGTTCTTAATGAATGGAACGTTACAGACCGAGTCACATCAATGTCATTTAACGCAATCGCTAGCAACACAAGCAAGAATTCTGGTGCATGTGAACAGAAACTAGGACGTCGGCTTCTCGAATTACCTTGCCGTCATCACATTCATGAACTGAGTGTTGCAGAGTCATTTGAAGTTCTCCCTATTTGTTTTAATTTTCTTATCACTTTGTTTTTGCTGGGTATGGGGCATTTTTCCGGATGCCAAACATTCGCCCGTTAGTTTACTTACTCCAACCGAGAGATCTTTTTAAGATTCTAACCGTCCCTTTAATTGCTATTGTTTGTATTTATCTTGCCCTTGGTTCACCTGGTATATTAGCCAGTTGGGTTTTGAAATTCTTATCAACAAGTGGGCAACAAATAGACATTTTTCATGGATTTTTACAAGGCACCATTAATTCTGCTGAATATCTGAGAATCAGTGAACACTTTTCAGTATCTGAAAAAAAACCCCAAGCTTATTGCATTTGTACACATGCAGCTTTAGATGTACCAACCACGTGATTATTACAAAGAATTTCTACAGTTGGCCCCATTATTTCTTGGGGATCAGCCACTGTCAAGCTTGGAAATACAAAAACCATGTGCCTATGATGCTAGGTAGATGACAAAAGCCATCTACTGTCTAAAAATATACTTACTTCGATCTCAGTTCAGGTTGTCTAAAATAAAAATTAGATGAGTTTCAACAGTTCAATTTGTTTGTTGTCAAAGTATATTTACATGCCTGGTTTATTTGCCCTTCTGCAGTTAGTGCTCCATGAAATGATTTACTTTTATTACAGATGCTTAAGAACCACCAAGTCATAAACAAGGTTGTTTCTAATGCAATATTGAAAGTGTTTACACGTCCATTATGGTATCTTAATGAAATATTTGTTGGTTTAGCATTCTTTGATGGTCAAGTTGGTGATAAAATAAATCAGTTGATGGTTACCAAACTGAGTTACAAAGCTCAGCATAATCCAAGAAAAAAAATTATGGCTGAATCGAACTTGAGACTGGATCTTTAAACATATGTCACCTGCAACACAAAGCAGTTCTTTGCTGCACTTGGAATATCACAAGAATTTCTTAAATTTCATCCAGCAACATGGCAATTCAAACGGGATTATGCTAATGGAGTTAAACAGGCGAAGTCAACTCAAAGTAAGCAATTATGCAGCAGAATGTTCACTGGCCATTATCCAAAATTTTAATTTATCAATAACCTGACAGGAGGACCAAAAAGCAGTACTTATTGCAAGTCGTTGAAAAGCACAGACAGGTGTTTCCCGATTCACGAATATGTACACGACTGGTGATTGTTCTGAATACTTTGAATGAAAGCATGTTTCCAAATAAAGCAACAGTTCTCTTATAATGCAATATACATTATATGCAGTTTTATACTGTATTTCATTCTACATTATAAAGAATAATTCGTTCAAATTTCTATGTTATTTACACATATATTTCATCATATATAGTGCATTGATACCAAATCCAGAAAACATAGATTACATGAACAAAACTTCTTTCTGTGAACGGCACACCTGTGGAACTCTCTTCCGTTTGCCTGTTTCCCACCTGACTACAACTTGGATTACTGCAAGTCCAACATAAACACATTCCTGATAAACCGCCCTCTTAAGCAATCCAATTTATCAAATCTCCATTATTAAGGATTAGTAAGATATTATCCCATTGATTACTGTATACGCAATAACCCTTATCCTCGAGTAGCATCTGGGTCTTGATAAGTGGTGACTCCCATGTAAAAAAAAATAGATTTGGTTGAGCCAGTTGAGAATATTAAAATATTGAAACAATTTTTTTGCTATTAATTCCATACATTAATAGGAACATTATTAAGGGGTAAGACCTTACAATTTCACAAATTTGGCTTTCATTGGACTCCTAATATATATAATATATATATATATAATTTTTGTGATTCAATGAATTTTAACATTTTATGACGTGAAATGTTTGAGTTTAATATTAAAGATTTTTATTAAGCTATGTAAGGCAAAAAATATATTAGAAATATTTTAACTCTTTATCCTATAGGGTTTCGATGTCTACCATCTCTTCAGAGGAGAAAATATTAGCAAACTCAAACATTTCACGTCATAAATTTTTTAAATTCATTGAATCAAAAAAATTTGATTTATTTGCTATTTATCTTTTATTTCGAGCAATTCTTATTAAGATGGGATAATACTTATAGAATATTACTGCCAGTAATATTTTGTAAATCTTATAATCACGGGTTTCCATACAAGCTGGATGTTGGATAATTTTATTCTGAAGTATATATATATATATATATATATATATATATATATATATATATATATATATATATATATGTGTGTGTGTGTGTGTGTGTGTGCGTGTGTGTACGTGTGTGTGCATATATATATATATATATATATTCTTTTATAGTAAGCTGCAAGTCTTTCTTTAAAACTCTTTTTTTAAACAATAGGCAAAATATGCCGATTTTTCCAATGTCCTGAAATATGTTTATTAAATCGAGAATCTATGGACGGAAAGAAAACACACCTACAGATGTACACGTTAATCTACATATCATAAATGTGTGCACTACGACGGACGCTTGCACTCAACTGTGCACAAAAGCTCATGGGCACAGTGTTCAGCCAGTTGCATACACTCAGATGAACCCACCTACACAAACATATTACACACGCATACACAAACGTGTATTTTCATGTACACGTGTACACACACAATCCAAACATGCATCAACACACATTAACACAATGTCCGAAACCTCGTGCTTTCACACACACACACACACACACACACACACATCTATATATACATATATATATGCATATATGTACACATACATATATATAAACAGACGCTCATTTTCACACACATAGATTATGAACATAGGCATTCACACCCATAAACAAATGTATACATGTAAATAAAGATAAACGTTGACACGCCTATTAACGACATATAGACATACACCCACGCTCATATACATGCATATATATATATTAGTGTTGGGACGATAAATCAGAATCGGAATCAATAGTCAGAAAAATCGGAACTTTTTGGGGTATCGGAATCGATATCGGAATCGGTATCGGAATCGGTATCGGAATCGGGAAAATTTGTGCCTATTTGCCGATTCCTTCAATTATCCTTTTTTGATTTGATTTTGTTTAAAACAAAATCTTCCACTGCTCGTAGTAATGATAAAATAATAAATATTTATTAATGTTGAACTATCAGTAAAACTTAAATCTTTAGAATCCCCGCAAGTCTGATTTTACCTTTTTAGAAAATATATGCATATTTAACGTTTTTACAGTAATCGGGAAAAATTACAACTTTGTAGTTAAATATTTAGAAATTTATAAAGAATCGGAATCGGCAATCGTGCCAGAATCAGGAATTTAGTACGGAATCAGTAATTGTATCGGATTTGGGAAAATATTGGAATCATCCTATCACTAATATATATATATATATATATATATATATATATATATATATATATATATATATATATATAATAAGCTCTATTTCCTATTTGGTTTTATCGAGCTTTTACATCTGACTGAGATAATTTTATAGATATTAATTCTTTAATATTTATAATATACTTTAATTTTACCATCTTGGATCATTTTGGTAAATTTAATTGTAATTTTTATTTTATTATATATATATATATATATATATATATATATATATATATATATATATATATATATATATATCTGAGTGTGTGTTGCTCTAGATAATTTTACTAATTAGAATATTATTTACATATAAGCAAATAACACAAATTTCGATTTAGATAGCTGAATAGTGCAATACTTAAGCTGGAAATATTTCTTAAAATTACCACATTACAATAAACAGTTACACAAATCTTGGCTCATTTTCAAAATGTTAGGTGTTTATTGGTAACAGTTTGCATGCAATTGTTTCGACCCAATGTTGACATGTAAGTATATAATAATTAATTGATTATAATTTTGCACAACAAAGAATTTCATCAGCACATTGAAAAAAAATTTCTTGCAAATTTTCCACTTCCTGTGAACAAAACTAATTTTCGAATCTCTGGTGTTAATTTGTGGAGCATGAATGCGAGAGATTTTTTTCATGCTTCTCGTTGTTTTTTTTTTTTTTACTTAAAGTGTTTTATTAGTTTGGACTGCAGTTTGTTCGCTTGTTTATTTAAACAATTTATTCCTAATATCATCAGCACATAGAAAAAATCTTGCAAATTTTCCACCGCCTGTGAAGAAAACTAATTTCCGAATCTCTGGTATTAATTTGTGGAGTATGGAATTTTTTTTTTTTTTTTTTTTTTTTTTGCTTTTGTTACTTAAAATCATTTATTAGTTTGGACTGCAGTTCATTCACTTGTTTATTTAAACAATTTATTCCTAATATCCAACGTAAAAGTAAAATGCTAACATTAGCAACAAACAACAACTCTTTCTTGACGCCTTACATGCCATCTATCAGGCATTTACGTAATTCGTTTCCAAGTCACTTGAGTCGATAAAACACTGGAGCCAAATCCTAACTTTAAACATTAAAATTATCCACAAAAGTAACTTCACATGACATGTAACCATATTAGCAGCAATA
>NC_136511.1:76025808-76028308 GCF_053919585.1 Euprymna scolopes | reverse complement strand
AGGGTTGAAATAAAAATGAAAAAAAAAAAAAATAATAAAAAATAAAAAATATACGTCAAATAAAAACACATTCACAAAACTATATCTATATCTGATTTTTTTTCGTCGATAAAAATGGGGCAAAAGGGATTTATTTATCTTTTCCAAAAGTTAGGAACTAGAGTAAAATTGCGACGTTTTTCTTTGGAAGGGAAACAAAAAATATATAGGCAAAGGGTTGAAATAAAAATGAAAAAAAAAAAAAAAAAAAAAAAAAAAAAAAAAAAAATAACAAAAATAACAAAAACATAGATAAGATGTTAATTTTTTTTTGGGGGGGGGGTAGGTTAACTACTCGACTATTCGCTAAATTTATGGAAGAGAAAGATTGCTGTAAAACATATTAACAAAACGGCAATCTAGGCTTCCGTAGGTTGAACAGAAAAACATCTCCGCCTGACGCTAACGTCATTCGGAAACTTTAAATTGCGAACTCCGGATATAGAAAACGAAATACTTATAACGTTATAACGCTTCTGAATTTTTGAGATAAGGATTGGTTATTCGTTTTATTTGGATACATCAGACTACTGTTCTCATTTTTTTGGTCGATGTAACCTCCTTCATGTGTACCTTGTTGAACTCGGGAATGTTTCTGTCGAACTCAGGAATTTAGACGGACTGTCGAACAGAATCTTTTACTTATCCACAGGGGTAGCATGTTCTTGTTCCATCAGTCATGACTTGATTGAGATCCTAATAATTTTATTTTTCGATTATCCATACTGAGAATTGAACCTTCAACCTTCAAGTTAATCTCTCTTCCAGAATTGATTTGTCAAGTACTCTAACCACTTCACCATGCGTCCCCAAGAAGGTCGGAGGTTACATCGACCGAAACGTTGTAAAAATCACACTCAAGATGAGAACAGTAGTTTGATGAAGCCAAATTATACGACACACTTAGAGTTAATACGAAATAGTTTTTGACGCAAAAAATAAAATAAAAATAAAAATAATAAAGAAATAAATTCCTTCATATCTGCAGGAATTCATGGGGAAAGAGAGAGAGAGAGAGAGAGAGAGAGAGAGAGAGAGAGAGAGAGAGAGAGAGAGAGAGAGCCGGGCCTAATAAATTTGTCGAAATTTGCTCTCTTCCGTAATTAGTAAATTTTTGAGTGAGTAATATACTTTGCTTTGGCCGGCCAAAAACGATCCACTGTGACCAAGGGAAAGTCGTAATGCCGTTTGACAATCAGACAAATCAAAAAATTCTCAAAATTTTAAAATTGTACGTGGAAAATAAATTACATAACTTTATTATGTTTCTACATTAACGCTTTAGTTCCCTCTTCCTAAAAAAAATAAATAATAACGAACCAACCTTTTGACCAAACTAATATTGAGAATATCAACTTTTTCCCACATGGTAACATATTAAAAATGACTCAAAACAGTTTTCAATTTATAGAAATTAGCGATGCAAATATTCCCGTTTCACAATAAACGGTTATTATAAAGTTCTTTGATTAAAAAACGATTTTCTATTTAAAAAAAGTAAATAAAATAAAAATAAGCTCCAAGAGAATTTAGTAATTTTCATGTTACAAGATACATCCCGCCCTAATTAATTTAATTTTAAAAATAAGTTTAAATACTTTTTTATTCACATATTTATTTGCAAACATTATTGTTGCCCTTTGATTTGCTAATTAATTCATTATGCGTTAGAGTATTTAAATGATCATTTTACTAATATATATATATATATATATATATATATATATATATATATATATATAAATGAGCTTGTTGTACGTGTGAGAAAAGTCTCTACCAAACCCCTTTCTCGGTCAACTTAGTTGAAATTTAAGACGTACGGTATTTGGAACTGTAGCATAGTTTCGATTTGGTCTTTATCCGGCAAAAATTGTTGCTAGGAGTTCAAAATTGAAAACAAAACAGTTAATCGAATAAAACATACTCATGCTGTAACTTTACAGACGTTTAGACACGCGTTAACATTTAGACACCTGGAACCAAACACGTTGTAGCAGAGTACGCCACAAGGACCATAAGTAATAACTGGACTACTCTTTTTTTGAAACAACAGCATTTATTTCGGGATATTTTCCCGAAAAAAAAAAAAAAAAAACGTAATCGTGCCCTTTCTCTTGAACCTCTCCCTCTTGAACGTAATTTATAATTTTTTTAAAATTTCCTTGCCGCGACGTGACTTCGTACACACATCGTTATTTGCACACGCGTGTCCGCATTTTGCCGTTAATTAAACCTTCGTAGCTCAAAATCGCTTGAGTTTTAATCTTCCGTATCTCTCTATCAGTAGCTATAACGGTAACGACTCTGGGGTGATAGGTAACGAATAAGGTGCCAAGCGTTCTGGTTTCCAGTTCAGCGTATGGTGCTCAAATCATATATATTTTTTATTATTTTTGAAATCATTGGATAATAATCAACAGAAAATGTGCTCTATAATATTAAAAAAAAATGCATAAATGAA
>NC_136511.1:76003308-76020808 GCF_053919585.1 Euprymna scolopes | reverse complement strand
TAATCACGTCCAAAAGCATTTTATTTCCTTTTAGTGGATTGCTATTTCCTCTGATGAGTTAAGGGCAAAATAGATTCATTGATTGATATAATAATAAAGTAATTGATTTTGTGTTACGAAACAGATACTGCTAAGAACTGTATGTGTAAACTGAAATAAATGAATAAATTATAAGATGGTCAACCTCATGAAATTTGAAATTTTTTTGACTTTTGTCATTTATTCATTATATATATATGTGAGCAATGTGGGTTCGTCGATTTCAAAGTGGCGACAGAGATATTAGCGATAAAGTGACTGGCAAAAGTGTATTAAGAATGGTGGTGACTATGTAGAAAAATAAATTCTACAGCAGAAAAGTTCGCTCGTTTTAATGATACTATTTCTGTCGTCGTAGCTCTTTAACGTTTCAGCCTTCGAATTAAAAAAAATAGAAGGTTGGTTGGTTGTTTTTATTTTACGGCATATCAACCCTTTTCGGAGTATTTAATGACGAATCCAAAGATTTTGAAGAAAATTTTTTTTAATAGAGTATATTTGTTGTTTTCACGTCGGTTTCTATTTAACCCATAGTTGGGACTACCACTTCCGGTCAGAGTGGACCTGGGAGAAATGGTAATAAAGGGTGGC
Source organism: Euprymna scolopes (assembly GCF_053919585.1). NCBI lineage: Eukaryota > Metazoa > Mollusca > Cephalopoda > Sepiida > Sepiolidae > Euprymna > Euprymna scolopes. Next base: position 76,020,178 of record NC_136511.1, on the reverse strand, counting down.
TCCACACTCCCCAAAGCCCACAAGCTGGGGCCTCACCACTGGCTATAGTTTAAGGTCATATCCAGGACCCCCATTGAGGGACTTTTACCCTCTGCAGGGGAAGGGGGTCAGTCGGCGTATTCTAATGCCCCACCGACAGGGCCAAAAAAATAGAAGGTCTTAACTTTGGAACGACCCTTGCATATGCATATACATACATATATATATATATATATATATATATATAAATATATATATATATATATATATATATATATATATATATTCCAATAAATTTGCTTTTTTGTGTATTGATATTCATATTAAAAACCCTTTTTTCTATTTATTTGAAAAAGAAATACACATTTGTTATATATGGCTCGTAGAATTGCATCCTTCTGCAAAAGATCAAGCTAATTTGCATATTCTTTTAAACGTCCATTTTAATTAATTTCCTATTGTTTTTTCCCCTTTTTTATGGGGTGATCATCTTTAGTTAACTATTACGTGTAATTATATTCATGCAAATATTCTACATGATTTATACTTGTGTAATATTTGCGAAAAAAGTTTATAGTAAATAAAAACATCTTTCTATATATATTTATCTATGCGTACACATATTTGTTTAAAAATGTTGCATACCAAACTTCGCTGTCAGTTTTTCGTCTACAGACATAAAACTTAATATATAGAGAATTCGAACGCATACGAAACATTATATTCGGGTTTTAGCCGGGGAAAATCGGCGCAAAATATGAAAATTAAAGAAATGGAATTTGCGAGGTGAAGATTGAACGATGGCATTTTGTATATGTGTGCATAACGTGATAGCTATTGGTTCATGTTTTCATGTTTAGCATTGGAGCAAACATGTCATTAACGCCAAAGGAAAAAGTAAATCGTAAGCTAAACGTTTTGGTTTCGATTCACAATGATGGCGCATGAATCATTTTTTAAAACCTTTTTAAATTATTACTATATATTGGATCCAATATAATATAATAGCCATACGAAATATGCATTAATCAAAATATCATATACTAGCGGGGGGTACCCGGCGTTGCCCTGGTTTTTAGAGGCGTGTGTGGTTGGGGGGTAAAATGAAAACATAGCGAAGTCATAACCCTGTTTAAATATTAAAACTATTTAAAAAATCGTGTAAAAAAACAATTAAAAAATGAACGTGAGGCCGTACGAACGGTCCAACGGTGCGGGTGTGTTTGCAAAATCCCCAAAAAGTTTGAAGGGGGGGGGTCGAACTAGAATCATTGAGGCGAAAGCGCAAAAAAACAAAACAAAACAAAAAAACGTGATGAATTAACTAAAAAGTGAATTAGGTCAAATATCAATTCCGCAGTGAACTTTGTTTTGGTTTAGTTTCAGTAATCACATCACACTCAAATTTTAAATGAATGTTTTTGTTTTCTCGAATTCTAAATGAATTTATTTGTTTTAATTTTAATTTAAGTGTAATGCAAGTGAATTCATGATATCGTTGCGTTGTAATCTTTGTGTAAAAATAAATATTGAGTTGAAAGCACTAATAAATAAAGGTCATAGTTAGATTTCACGGTTAGACTTGTTAAAACCGGAAGTAAAATTCTGTTAGTGTCGCAGATTGCGTCTTACACTAACGAAAAAAAAGCAAAAGAAAACAATAATAGCAATCGCGTTTTCGCGTTTTTTTTTTTTTAATTTTTATTTCGATTTTATTATGGAAAAAACAGAAAGAATAACTCAGGGAAAAAGATTTAAAAAAAAAGAAACGGCATAAGTAACCTTGTACGATTCCAAACCGGTGTGTTCCTTGTGAACGCATCTGCTGCAGTGTAAATGGGGAGAGGGGAAAGGAGGAATCTAATAGCGAGAAAAAATGTTGCAACGTCCATTGAATCTAACCGATTTTGGCAGTGAACTCTCACCGGAAAAAATATAGGAATGTACCATTTTCGAGGAACTGGGGAGGTAATAGGCCTATAGCTAACCTCAGATAATGTGCTACAGTCTGTACGCATTACATTTGCATGTAATGTCATGATTTTTAATCCTATTAAGGTCAAAGTTGGAGGGGAAAAATGAGTTAATTTTATTTATATAGATAGAAGAATAGATAGAAGCAAGATAGAAGAAGAAGATAGATAGAAGAAGAATAGCAGAATAGATAGAAGAGAAGAAGAAGAAGAAGAAGAAGAAGAGATAAGCGTATTTTACGACGAGGCAATGACGGGCTACCTGCTAGTATATATATATGTGTGTGTGTGTGTGTGTGTGTGATTGCAACGTCTTGCCAGACGAGTTCCACTCCCTCGGACACTTAAAGTCCATGAGCCCAAATGCCTGCGGGAGTATCTATACAAAGATGATGTTACAGAGCCTTAGCTTTGTACGACAGTTAAATCTCTCTCTCGGTTCAAAATGTTGAGATCCAGCAACAAGCAAGAGCAAGATAGCCGGCAACAAATTAAACTGCAGACTAGCTTAATGCGGGCACTGGTCTCTCGCTTAAATGTTTTTTTTTAAATCAGAGATTTGCTTCTCCTAGAAAGGTTGCCTTCACCACGGCTTACGAGAGAGAGAGAGAGAGAGAGAGAGAGAGAGAGAGAGAGAGAGAGAGAGAGAGAGAGAAACAGACAGACAGACAGACAGACAGAGACAGAGACTGAAACAGAAAGAAAAATAGAAAGAATGAAGAGAAGTAGAAATCTGGTGCTATGTGAAGAGAAATGGTGAGAGCTAACGTCGAGGAGAAAAGGGTAAAATACTTAAAGGGGAGAATAGAGGGAAAGAGAGAGAGAGAGAGAGAGAGAGAGAGAGAGGTGGAGGAGAGATAGAAAAGTGAAATATAGAGTTATAGAGCAAGGAAAAGACAAATGTCTATAGCAACAACGGAAGAGGCTGTTAATGATTCTCTTCATAGATTTCGAGGAATTTGGGCGCCGAATTGTGTTTGAGATTTTCGATTACATGAAATCAATAACCAGTGAATCTATTCTAATCACTTTGATTGCACACAGACGTACACAAACGCACAACCACCCACCAACACACACACGTATGTGTGTGTGTATGTGTGTGTGTGTGTGTGTGTGTGTGTGTGTAGACAAACACGCATGCGTAGAGTTCACAGATGGGACGCTGGTTAAGTTAAAATTACTTGTTTCTGAGAAAAGAAGACTGAGACGAAACGAAGAGGGAAGAGAAAAAGACACACGACAGAAAAAGAAAGGGTAGTAGTAACAGTAATAGTGGTAATCGTAGTAATAGTGAGAGAAAAAAAAACGGACGAGAAAGAAGAAGAAAACGAAGGAAAAAGTAAGAAGAAAAAGAAAAAGAAGAAAGAAGAAGAAAAAGAAGGAAGAAGGAGAAGAAAAAGAAAAAGAAGAAAGAAGAAAAAGAAGAAAAGAAAGAAAGAAAGAAAGAAGAAAGAAAGAATAAGCACTGGTAGTAGTATTAGAAGAAGAAATGGATGAAAGAATAAAGAGAATAAGAATAATAGAAAGGCATAACAAGAAAAGAAACAAGAATAAAAGTGATTGCATTGAGGGGGGGGTGAATAAGAATAAGATGATAAAGAAGAACGAAAAGATAAAAAGAAGATGAAAAAGAAGCAAAGACAGAAGGACCAATAAGAAGAAAAGCAAGGAGAACAAGAACAATAGATAGTTGTATATTAAGAAGAAAATAACGAATAAATGAATAATATATCATTTTAACAAGATCCAGCTTGATAGACACCGCCATGAATAAACATCCGGTAATTATTACTATTATCGACATAAAGTTTTTTTCATAAAAATACAGCTGAGAAATTAGTTCAAAACATTTGGTTCGCCTACTCATTTGTAGCCTATTTGCATTCACAAATAAATATTTATCAAAACTTAGAAGCCTCTGAAGTTTCCTAAATATCGGATCTGTTGAAAATAGGCATGTTTTTATAGTCAGTTAGTAAGACAAAGCTGGCTACTTTCCTCACAACCGAGATACGAGAAATTAAAAGACTAATAGCTTCTATTAAATTAAATTTTTAACGCAAATGGGACACAAATATTCAATTAAAACAAATTAAATTGTTTTTGAATAATTTCTACAACAGAATTTCTAGTTAAATCATTTTTACCGGTAATAGTAACGATTCCAAAAGATATATATATATATATATATATATATATATATATATATATATATATATTCAGAAAGTGTGAGAGAATATATATAATTATTTTCCACAGCTGAACCAACGTCGCAGCCCCCAAGAGCCAAGAAAGCCAACAAACCGGAAGTCCAAGACTCAAGTTTTGCCCTCATTTTGGGCTCATCAGTTAGACATATCTTGAGCGTGTTTGCTCAGTTGGTAGAGTGCTCGCCTAGCATTCAAGAGGTTCGGGTTTCAAATCCTGAGCGCGGATATGTCTAACTGATGCGCCCAAAATGAGGGTGAAACTGGAGTCTTGAACTTCCGGTTTGTTGATTTTCTTGGCTCTTTTGGGCTGCGACGTTGGTTCGGCTGTGGAAAATAATTATATATATATATATATATATGTGTGTGTGTGTGTGTGTGTGATTTTTATTAAATACTATCCTTCAATTGGCAGGTGTCTATATTCAAGCCTGGCAATTTACAAATTTTAGTTATTTACGTGAAGCAACTGCGGCAAATATTCAAAAGAATAGAAAAATATGTTCATAAAATATTGCTTTCTGGTGGTCGAAAATCACTGTCCAAAAAATCTCTATCTCTATGTCTATCTCCTCTGTTATATAAAAGTCACTTTGTGTGTGTGTGTGTGTGTGTGTGTGAGAGAGTTCCTCATAGGTTCCGAAACGGTTGAGCCTGTCTTTTGTTAAATTTCACACAAAGGTAATTTATATGTCTGGTAGTGTTCTTAGATATTATCTGTACAGAAATTCATCCGATAAGTATCGAAAATCGAAAAAGTCTGATCCTAGAAATTGTCTTTCTTCTCTTACAGATAAAAAAGAATTTTTATAGGGGGATATATTTTACGTTACACCGGCAAGGCAGATAATAAAATTTTAGTAAATCATTCCTACTTAAAAAAAAACAAACAAACAGATATAGCTCAGTAGTAGAGTATTCGACCACAGATCAAATAGTTTCCTGTCCAAGCCTGTGTGTACCTCACCAATGTTTTTTTTATTATTAATGAGTTCAATTTACGATAAAAAAAAGAGACACCATTTAAAATCACCGCAAATCATTTCTTCGTTATCATAATTTAAAACTAAACATCAAGCAGTGGTGACTTTTCCAAGGCATTCATCGTCAAGCCCAAATATCAGCTGACGTGACATTGTAAACAAACACAGACGGAATTTGATGAACAATATCATTATTATTTATTTATTTTTTTAAATTTAGTCACCATGCAAATTATTCCTCGTAATATAGAATATTCAATAGAGGACTGATTCTATAATAATACGTTCGACCGGGCAACGCCAAGTGCCCAGTTAATGTTTTGATAAATGTTATTCGGACTCTGCTCCCTCGGAAACAACAATTAAAAGCTGGTATGCTGACTTTAAACGCAATCGTACCGACACACATGATGCTGAATACGCCATATTGAATACACAGATCAGCCAAATTCAGCAGTTGTCCTGAGAAAACATTAAAAATATAAGTCTGACTAACTGGTTCAATTGATAAAAAAGAAAACCGTCGACGTGAGAGGGTTGCTTTTTTTCTTTTTTTTTTAACAAAAGAGTCACCACTTATCAATGCCAGAGACCACTCGAGGATATGAGTTAATAAGCGTACAGAGATCTATGGGACAACGTCGCAGCAATTGTCAGTGGAAACTTGGTAAATTGGATCGCCCAAGGGAAATGACTCCTCAAGAACTTGTCCACGCTGGACCTGAAGACGACCACACTATAGTCAGCCGGAAAGCAGGCAAACGGAAGAGAGTTCCACAGGTGTGCAGCTCCAAGAAAGAAATCCTGCTCATGGAATCCACGCCTAGGCCCAGGCACAGACAAAGAGTAGGAAAAACCACTGATAGTGTTTTCAGCCAGACGAGTGTTTCTCGTGCAAGTTTGGCGACCAAAGATTGGGGCTCAGAAGAGCACCTGCCACGAAAACAACGATAAAGCAGAGACAGGCCCGCAACATCTCCTCCGCGAAAAAAGAGGCTGCGGGGGAAGAGAAAAGAGTACCCCCAGGCCACGAAGTCCATCTCGAACTCCGTCAAGGCAGGACAAGATCCACAGGTATGCAGCTCCATAAAAAAAGAAGCCCTGCTCATAGAATCCAGCTGTTACAGCACAAAAAAAAACATTTACATTGATATGTGCAAATGGATGAAACATGGATCCATTACTTCGGCAGTCAGCTGTATGGACAAGAGCAGCTGAAATCCGTCTAAAGGGATCAAAGACGCAAACATTTGCAGGCAAATTTTGGTTGACGTATTTCCGGACGTATATAATACTTTGTACCTCGTCTCCGTTGAGGAACAGAAAATCACTAATAACGTTGATTCGATGATATTATCGATGGGTTTAAATAAAGAAATCAGAAAGTAAACGACCTCAAACCAAAATAAAAAAATATATTGTTTCACCACGACAATGCCCCGTGTCACAATTACAACAAATGACAATGACATAACTATGTGAATTGCACTTCGAAGTGCTCTCGCAACCCTAATCTGCGGCGAATACTGGCTGTTTGCATACGAAACAGTAATATCTACAAACTGAAGCCTATTTTGTAGCGAAAGGCAAGTCGGTAAAAAATAAAAACAAAAAACAAACAAACAAACAACAAACGCATCATAGGAGAAGTGTTAGAATCAGTGTATCACCCTAAAAAAGATTATGTTGATGAATAGAGTAAAGTCGATTTTTTTACTAAATGTTGTTTTATTTTTAAATCTCGAATTCCCTCGGACTACGAAACTTTGGAAATCTGTTCCCGTTTCCTGCTTCATTGACTGTACTAACACACAGAAGTATAAATGTAATTCGAAGACATCTCTCTGCTCAACTCCTTACACAGTGCCTTGTAGTAATGATGCCAAAATAGTAGCCCCTTAAGTCCAAGTGACAAGATTCCTTGTTTGGAATGAAGAAGATTAAAGAAAAATGTTCTTTAGTAACGTGTTTACAAGAAGAAGAAGAAGAAGAAGAAGAAGAAGAAGAAGAAGAAGAAGAAGAAAAGGGTGAAGACGAGGAAGACGAGGTAAGTAAGACCGTGGAGAAGGGGGAATGAAAAAATAAACAAAAAACAAAAAAAAAAGTTTCTAGAATAAAACGAAATAATAAGAATAAAATTTTACCATAACTAGAGCTGACATTTTATCACAAAATTATCCGTGACAGACTGACACGCAAACGCATTGAAACTAAAACACAAGCATTAAATTAGCGCATTTCGGACGCAAATTATGGACGCAAAGAGCTCCTCTTGGATGACTTTACAATAAGAAACAGCCAATCTGCGCGTACCGATAAATATAACACTATTACAGTGATGTATGCGACCCTTTCCACCCGCGGCATTCGTGGTTGAGATCCCAATTAAAATGAAATGCAAAAGAGCGGCCAACCGACAGCGCCTGCCACACATATAAGAGGGCGCGTTTTAAAATGGCGGGTAGACATGTTCGACATTGGAGAATGTCAAAACCAACAGTGATGCGCGGAACTTGTTTTGCTTTGGTGGATGCAGTAGACAAACACGCACACACACGTGCGGGTACAGTTGTATAGAATTCCGATTTAAACATGTGTACCAGTCAGTGTCTTTAAAGCGTGGCTCTGACACGTCTATATCTATTTTCGTATGTTCCATCGTATGCATTACGTTTCATTTATTGGTTTTACGCCATATAAAACTTCTTTTTTTAATAAAGATAAGTTATAAAGCCGCTCGAGGATAAGGTTCACTTAGATTGTCAATCGTACAGATAAACAGTAGTATCAGAGGACGGAAAACAATGGACGAAATTTACAAAATCTGATTACATAAGAGGACAGCTCGAGAATAATTTCTTAATATTGGATTTAAAGACGACCATATCGTAGTGAGCAGGGAAGCAGTTTCATGGTAACGTGTTTCACAGATGAGAAGTTCTTAAAAAGGTAACCTGTTGATGGATGCTCCGTTTTGTTTTAGACAGATATAAGAAAGAAAAAAGTCATGTCTGTGAGTTTTCTGCAAGAGGGAGGCGGAGATTGAAGCTCAGTCAAGCGCTTACCATAGACTTAGTGACAAGATTCAGAAAGAGTGGCAACGTCTCTTTTGTGAGAAACAGGAATAGAATAGATACTTTTATGTAACAATACTCATTTATATACGAGTGTATTTCGAAGGGCTAATCACGTTGATACACCGATTCCCGCTGGATCACCGAAGTTAAGCAACGTTGAACCTGGTCAGTACTAAATGGGTAACCATTTGGGACTTTCAGGTGCTTTATGTGCTCTCCGCTTATCTCGGCATTGTTTCCAGTCGTCCTGGTCTTCTCCTTGCCACTGGACTCAAACAGTGCCGATTCAGGAGAGGTGTTTTTTTTTTTTTTACATAGTCATAACCACTTATCAAGGCCAGAGACCACTCGAGGATAAGGGTTAAGAGTGTACAGTAGTCAATTGGGGCAATATAGTAATCGTTAGTAATGGAAATTCGGTAAATTTGTTTACTTAAGTGGAATGGCTCATCAAGAACTTGTTTACGTTGGACTCAGCTGGAAAGCAGGAAAACGGAAGACAATTCCACAGGCGTGCAGTTCTAAAGAAAGAAGCTTTGTTCACGAATGCGCAACCCTTGGCACACAATTACACGCGCTACTGCCCCTAAGGGGTATCCTTTGTCTTTCAAGACTCAACGGGCGCATGGATGGTATTTCGAAGCGTATGTCAAGGAACATTTTAAATATCATTTTAATTTTTCATAAATTTCGAAATAGTATTTTCGTTGGTCTTTTACGATTAATATTAAAATGTCATTTTCGTTGGTCTGTCGCAGTTATTTCTGAAATGAGATGTCTGTTTGTCTATCACGGTTCATACTGAAATAGCATTTTCGGTTGTCTATCACGGTTAATAGTGAAATTGAATTTTCCCTTCCCTATCACGCTGAATGTTAAAATAGCATTTTTGTGGGGTTGTCTTCAGGTGTATCTTATCTGTGTTATGTCGGTTGGGTTTCTCACAAGTTGGCAGACCAACGAAACTCTGTGAGGGACGTCTTGAAACTGTCTGACCGAATTCCGACATATCATTTTCGTATATATGTCATAATTATTTATGAAATTACATTTTCCGTTGTCTATCACGGTTTATAATGAAATTGAATTTTAGTTTCCCTATCACGCTTAGTTTTGGAATAAGATTTTTATGGGTTTGCCATACCGAATTTTGACATATCGTTTTCGTAGAAAAATCATAAATAATTCTGAAATAGACATTTGTTTTTGGTTTGTCACGCCTTTGTTTAAAATATCATTTTTGTCAATCTGTCATACTTAGGTTTTAAATACCATTTTCTTTAGTCTATTTCGCTTAAGTTTGAAATATAGTTTTTATTAGTAGACACGCTGATTAAAAAAAAAGTATCTTAAAAAAGTATAATGTACAATAATGATCGCTTGGAAAGATTACGATGACCTTGTAGTTATTTTGTAGCAAAGATGATGATTGCTTTGTCTTTTAGGATAGCACGTTTCCTATCGCGTTCCTCAATGCGTGCGGATTCAGCAGCCATATCCCTATTTAACTAGCGGTACGACAGGTACATCTATTTTGAGATAGGGTTTCTTACAAGTTGGCAGACAAACCCAACTCTGTGAGGGACGTTTTCAAACTGTCTTTGAATAGTCTTCGCTGTCATTTTACGTTTTTTTTGTTTTTTTTTTCTTTTGGTCAACTTACTGTAAAGGAATTGGATTCGACCTGAGACTTATACGACTCTCCCTATCGAACCTGACTAGCTACATACTTTTACCGCCACTATTCTATCTCGCCGCCTCACTATGCATCTTGTAAGAACTAGCTCAATTTATTCCCTAATATACCTATTGCTAGATGTCGTACCCCTTACTTCTTTTGACGAGAAGCACTAGGCTTCGAAATGCTTAGCATAAAGAGTATTCATAACCTCTACAAACTATATTGTATTCCTTTGTTTCAAAGTGATTAATAAATCTAGATACACCAGTATATAATTTTTCTGTCATCAATATATTTTCCTCTTATATATATATATATATATATATATATATATATATACTAGCCGACAGACTCGACGTTGCCCGGGATTGAATAATGATCAACGAATGTCTCACAATCCCATATTTTTATTGTCATTGAAATTAGTGAAATCGCCTATGTTTCAATCAAATCGATTGATTGCCTGCTCTAGTTAGAGTTCAATCGCGGTTCACTGTGAGGAAGCTTCACATGCCTTCACGCATTGACTTAGTACACGATACATTGTAGTCTACCTTGAACTGTAGAGAACATACTGTTGATTTTATAAATTACTTATATATATATATATTGGCTTGAATTAAAGTTTAAAATAGAAAATTCAAGTATCAGACTTCAGTAGTGCTCTAATCAGAAACACTAATTTCGAACGCGCCCCTATAACATCATAGAACCTACAATTGATTTATTTTGTTTTGCCTGGCCTTACTGCTTGTGCGGTGATCATGGCTTGAATTTAAGTTTAAAATGAAAAAGTCCATTATCATGGTGCAATTGTTCTTCTAAACAGAAACATTCATTTCGAACGCACTCCTGTGATATCAAAGAACTTACTGTTGATTTTATATATTGGTCTTTTCGGCTTGTGTAGTAATTAAACTTTTCAAATACACTTAAAATGCACTTGTGATCTTAGACTATATTATGTACCGTACTTTGAGGTAATTGCGTCAAATCCGGGGGTAATTGCGCCAACTAAAAAAAGGCGCTCTTTATATGCATGGTTGCAAAAAGAGCACTTTTAGCAAGTTGACGCAATTATCCCGAACTTGGCGCAATTACCCTAAACTGCGGTTATTACATTTGGTCCAAATTGTTTGTTCCTTCTTTCATCAATTATTTCGATGATCGATTATTCCGATACAAAACCTATCTAAAAACACTGCCATGCACATAAAGTACCCTCGTGTGAAATTTCATAAAAATAGGCCCAGCCGCTTTCGAGTCCATAGGTAATGAATTCACACACACAGACAGACACACACACACACACGCACACACACACGCACACACACACACACACACACACACACACACACACACACATATATATATATACGCACACACACACACATACACACACACAGACACACACACACACATACGCAAAGTTCCTTTTATATAAAAGTAGATATAGAGATATATCAATGTGCAAAGACCAGCAAGGAAATATGCCGGAATTGACCGGGCAATAAGTATAGTTCTAAAAAAATGTCGGTCACCAAGGATTCATATCTAGGCGCAAGGCCATATCTAGGCGCAAGGTCATTCAAGTTATGTTTGAAGCAACACTATTTCTTATGCAGCAATAAATGGGTGAATGGATTATATATATATGCATAGGTATTAGGTATCATATTTTTTATTGTGTTTTACTAAGTATTTCGAAGTAATAGTTTTTCATTTATTTAATTTTTAATAGCTTTCTTCGAAGTGAATTCTGGCAAAATCTATTAATAGTTCGTCTAATGACCCTGAGTAATGGGGCTTGCTATGATTTGATTCATAAATTTCATCGGACCATAAAATTATATTAAAAACACGGTACAACGTGCAAGTTATATACCGTTACGTACAGTTTCGTATATCGCTCTGTTAAATCTCTTTTAACTATGTTATAGTATTCGGTGCGAACACAGACCCCACGTCGTGTTCATAAACCACTTAACTCGAACCAAGTGGCACCAATGTGTGATGGTTTTCTAACTATAATCGGTTAAGTATGAGATCGCCAACTAAAAAAAGTTCTTCGCAGAATCGAACAAAAGCAGTGATGATTTTTTGTTATATATTTTTTAAAATGTATTATAAGATAATACTTCCACTGTCTTGTCACGTGCACGGTATATGTATTCAGATAGGATAATTAAAATATTCACAGTAAACTTGCTTGCCTATACGTTTCTGAATTTTGGAGATGAGGATTGGTTATTGTTATTATTTAGATTCTTCGGACTGCTATTCTCATCTTGAGTGTCATTTTCACAAGGTTTCGGTCGATGTAACCTCTGACCTTCTTCAGGTGTATCTTTTCAAACTCGAGAATCTCGACGGAATTTAATCATCACACGAACAATACAAAAAACCCCAAAAAAACTCTGGGACGTATCGATGTTTAATGAAACAGAGTCAAATCTTGTAGGGAATTCTAAAAGATAATTTATATTAAAAATGATGCATTTAAAAAAAATATTTACGTTACAACCGTTTTTAATATCATATATTTTTATAAAATATTCTTCAGCGCACTCTAGGAGCAGTTTGTGTTATTAAATACGAGCCTGGTGTGTGTTGAGCAAAAAAAAAAAAAAAAAATGGAAGTAGGCAGGCAGGCTCGAACCCGTACCGTGGAGAAGGAAAAGAACGCGAAATGAAAAAAAAAACATGATGTATTTGCTGTTGCATCCATTGTCAAACCGGAAGTGACGAAGGTTTAAATTAAAACTAGTCAATCGAAGAGGGGGGATGACTTTCGAAAATATTGGCGGAAAAGCTACCCTTCCCTGTAGAAAAGTGCTCAGCTGAGTGTGAAAGAATAAATGTTTTTAGCCAATTTTTCGATATTTGTCGTCCGAAGGGCCATTCTTCAAAACGATGCCGATCTCGTGAAAATCCGTCGCCTCTGTCAAAAATTTTTGGCATACATACATACATACATACATACATACATACATTTAAACAGACTGGTGAGATTTATATTATAGAAGCTTATTCTGAGAATTATTAAATTTGCTTTATGAATAATAAATATACTTATCTTTTTTCTAGCTTAAACCCGGTTCGCTTTTAACATAATAATCTACTTCCTGTTAACGTATGACACCATCTTATAAACATAACTTCTTCAGTAATCACGCATAATTCCAAATAGATTTTAACTCGAAATTATTCATAATCTTAAAAGAAACAAAGCAATATAACATCATTTTTATCACCAAACACTTTCCTTAATTAAAAAAATGCATCTTAAATACACACAATTCATCTATCTATCTATCTATCTATCTATCTATAATATATATATATATACATATATATATGTGGGTGTGTGTGTTTACATATATATATACATATATGTATACATATATACATATATATATTTATACACATACATATATATGTATGTGTGTGTAAATCTATGTATGTGTATGTAAATATATATATATATATTTAGTAAAGTGATTGATAATTTAAAATTCTAATTAGAACTAAAAATTAAAAATCTGTTTCATAAGAAGGAACACAACAAAGTCAATAATTTGTACGCTCGTTTCAGAAACGATGGTTTTATTGTGATAGACATTAAGTCATGGACAATAATTTTGACATATAGTTTTTTCTTTTTAATTAGGCGTTTGCTAACATATTCTAACCGTTAAAAAATGTTCCATTGGCGTTCGTTTTGACGATTCAATATTTCGTACATTTATAAACTACAATCAACATCCAAATGAATGCTTTGACGATAATTACGGTTTTCAAAAGGCGAACAATTAAAAGGTATATCTGCCTTACTTTAAAAATGCTAGCTTCATTGATGGTGTTTATATATATATATATATATATATATATATATATATATATATATATATATATAAACACCCAATACTTTTGCTGATGAGGAGACTTTGTTAAAAAAAAAACTATATGTCAAAATATATATCTGCATTACAACGAGCACAGTTTTTTTTCTTGTATTTTAATTAAATTAGTAATTTTACTATCACATTAAAATACAGTCTGCTCTTTAGACTACTGTTCGAAGTCCCTTTATATATATATATCTATAAAAGTGAAAGTGTCTGTCTGTCTGTGTATTTGTGTATCTGTGTGTTTAAATTTCCCTACGCAATAACTCTGTCAATTTTCTGTCTACAGACTCAAAATATGATATACAGAGTATTGAGATTTGGGAAAATCGATATGATCGGTTTTCGGCCAGAAATTTGGCGATTAATGGGTCAAAGTTCAACGATTTGACCATTGAGAACTCTACCAAACTCCTCCGAAAATTTTCGGTCTAAACACTTGGAATTTTAGATATAGGTTAATTGGACATGGATCTAACTTATTAACTTTATTTGAGCCCAAAACAATAAATTATAAGGCGTAATAATAGGGGTCAATTTAAAAAAAATGACACTTTTTTTTTGCTCAGTATACATGTCCAAATACCCCGGCAACGCCGGGCACCCATGCTAGTATATATATATATATATATATATATATATATATATATATATATATATATGTAACTACTTCATTTACTCACATAAAATTAATATACGAAAGTATAGATTTATGCGTAAACTTTAAGTATTTACTTCAAAAGTGCTCAATACGTAGGTAGAGCTAGTTAGTAATTTATAAAATATATATGGCGATTAAGCTACACTGAATATTCGGCGTTTCATCCACTCTAGGATTCGTCAGGCTTATGACCTCTAGGATTCGTCAGGCTTATGACGAATCCTAGAGTGGATGAAACGCCGAATATTCAGTGTAGCTTAATCGCCATATATATATATATATATATATATATATATATATATATATATATATATATATATATATATATATATATATTACGGATGTGACGATTCCAATATATTTATACAATTACCGATTCTATACTAGATTCCCGATTCCGATAGAATTGCCGATTCCGATTCCGATTCTTTATAAATCTAAAGATATTTAACAATAAAGTTGTTATTTATTCCCAGTTACCTGTTAAATGTGCAGATAAAGATCTGTTTGGATGCTGATCTGTAGATTTTGGTTTTCCTTGTGGTTTAAAATTAAAAAAAAATAATATTTTGTCATTACGACTAGCAATGGAAGATTTCACTTTAAACAAAATTAAATAAAAGACAATTTAACGAATTGTTTTTGTCATCGGAAAATAGGCATACATTTTCTTCGATTCCGATACAACAAAAAGTTCCGATTTTTTCCGATTGGTTATTCCGATTAATCGTCAAAAATTAATATATATATATATATATATATATATATATATATATATATATATATATATATATATATATATATATACAGGATTACACCCCCCAAAACAAGGGCTAAATGGAGCCCATCTAGAAAATATGCTTTAGAACGGAGAATAAAAAGGCCAAAGACCTCAGTGTTTTGATGTGATGTTTTGAATATAATAAACTAGTTATGACCAAAGTTTCATTTCATTCGGACAAAACACTAAGAAACGGGGCCTAATTCGAGTTGGGGCCTGTTTTTTTTTGATCACCCTGTCTATATATATATATATATATATATATATATATATATATATATCACAATAGAAAAATGCGAGCATAAAAAGTAATGTGGTAAAGCTTAAAGAGGGACAAGTAAAGGAGTAGCTATTAAAACTAGAAAAGAGGACAAACTATTTTAGTAAACAATGAAATAAGTTTATAACTTTAAGAATTAATTATATCATGTTATAAATATCATTAAAAAAATCCTTATGCTGCAATAGTTTAAGTTATAAATTTATTATATTTTTTACTAGAATATTTTCTCCTTCTCTTTTGTTTTTTAACAACTAATTCTATAGTTTTCCATACTGAAGCTTAACCATATTACTTTTAATCTTGCATTATTCTATTGTAATCCATGATTTTTACAGGCTTCCAGTAAATTCACTTGTTTATTGTTTAATTTCAGTCGTATTTTTTTTTGCTCCCATAAACATAACATACACATATGTAATAAAAGTGTACGTTACTCGTCTGTTTTCAATAAAATCGCCCCAATTATCTCCCTTTAATTCTTTCATCCTCACTGTTTCACTTGTTACTTTTCTTTTTGCGAGCATTATTACTTTATTGGTGGCAATAGCTGAAACGACGTGGTTTCTATGGAAACCAGTCAGAAAAGACCTCGCTCACCTCCTTACGTTTATTTTACGATTTTGAACACCAGAAACTTCACCATAACGTTAGCTTTACTGAACGAAAATTGAATTTCTGTTTCACAATATAGCTGAGAAGGTGATCTATAAACTGTATTATTTTGTCAAAAAAATGAGTGAGCTGTGAAGCTTTAAAGCAGTCCTAAATGACTAAAACTGCCACCTTACCATATATTCAAACACTAATGTGTTTGAATGAATGATATATATATATATATATATATATATATATATATATATATATATATATATATATATATATATATATATATGCCACCCACGCGTCTTGAACACATCTCGAATCTTACTTCGAACACTCATGTCAGAAACACGTCCTTTTCCGCTCTCTCGTCTCTCGAACACGTCTACAATCCTCTACGTCTCGAACACATCTCGACGGCCCTGTCGGTGGGGCATTAGAATACGCCGACTGCCCCCCCCCCTGCAGAGGATAAATGTCCCTCAATGGGGGTCTTGGATATGACCTTAAACTATATCCAGTAGTGAGGCCCCAGCTTGTGGGCTTTGGGGAGTGTGGAGCCACCCTATAATTACCATTGCTCCCAGGTCCACTCTGACTCGGAGTGGTAGTACCTGTTAGGGTCCCAACTATGGGTTAAATAGAAACCGACGTGAAAACAACGAATATATTCTATTAAAAAAAAAATTCTTCAAAATCTTTGGATTCGGCATTAAATAACCCGAAAAGGGTTG
>NC_136511.1:75980808-75998308 GCF_053919585.1 Euprymna scolopes | reverse complement strand
CACACACAAAAATTTCGTGTTTCATTTCACCGGACAAATTGTTCTCGCTAACTAGTAAAGACTAGTATATCCATCTGTCGAAAAAAACACTGGTGTTTTAATCGGTTTGCAGAACTTTTATTGACTAGACGCACTGAAGGTCTGTAGTACTGTTGGATAATAACATGGTTAAATATGAAAGTAATTAGTATCGATCTATCTGTCTATCTTTCTATTTATCTATCTATGCAGTGATATTGTTAAAAGAGTGTATATTGGGAGTTATTTATTGTTTAGAGAATAAAGTGTAGCAATGGGTTTTAGCTTAAGATGTTTGCGTAAATTAGCTAGGTTAAATAAACAAAATAACCTTGAGCAGGCATACGTGGAAAGGTCACAGTAAATGACAGTCGGACGAAACAACTCAATAATAATAACAGATGATCAAGATCCAGGAAGACAGCAAGTGTAGACTCTGTGAGCAAAGACACGAAATAGTAAGCTACATTAAAAACTGGCTAGAACGGAATGCAGAAAGAGACATGGCGTGTTGAGACGATAGCTCACTGGGAACTATGCAAACGACAGCATTTTGAACGTGAAGACGAATGGTACAGAAACAAACTGGATAGTAAAAGCATATCTATGAGCTAGAAATACAAACGGAAAAAAATAACTATGGAGATTAGACATCAAGAAGAAACACCGTACCAAACAGTAGATTTTATCCTTCCAGCAATTCGCAGGGTGAAGCACAAACAGGCAAAAGAAATAAAATTATGAAAGTTGCCAAAATGCATGATAGGATCAGGTAAAAACGAGGGTAATAGTGATAATTTTAGGAGGCTGCTGCGAAGAAAGTGGTCTCTCTCTCTCTCTTTCTCTCTCTCTCTCTCTACCGTGATAGAAAGCTACTTACGCCTGAAAGTACCCTGTACCTCTCTAAAGCCACCATTCCCCCATGTATGGAGTACTGCTTTCACATTTTGGCTGGTGCATCTGCCACTAGTCTCTCACTCCTGGATAGGGTCCAAAAGATAGTCGCCAACCTAGTAGGTCATATAAGTTTTAGCCTCTGTCCCATCAATTAAATGTTGCATCCCTCTGCTTGTTCTACAAGTATTTTAATGGTGAATGCTCTGACGAACTACAAGCACTTGTACCCCACCGACAAACCCGACAAACCCGACAAGCAGCTAAATCCCACCCCTACACAGTAGAGATCCTTAGGTGTAAAAAAAGCCTCCTACTCGAATAGTTTTTGCCCCAGAACTACTCGACTTTGAAACCCTCCTTTCCGGGATTCTGCTTTCCCAATTGTACTGACATGCAGCTCATCTCCCTACATAATATCCCTGCAACATATGTCCCCGATAGTAGCCTTTTACATCAAAGTGGCACTGTGCCTTGTTTGGGGTGAAAATTTAATAAATAAAAAGAAAAAGAAAAACTTGGAATAATTTCTTATTTAAATCAAAGATGGAATTGATACCAGACAACAAATAATAATAAATAAATAAATAAAACAATTAAAATGTAGAGAAAATTCATCGCGCGTAGAAACCAACCGTCATAGCTAGGGACTGCCGCCTGTCTTACAAGTGAGCGATCACGCTTGAAATTGTCTTGTGAATAAGAAATAAAAAGACGAGAGAAAAGGAATACGTTTAATTACACTTTTTTTTCTTATCTCTATGTTTCTCTTTCTCATTTCTCTCTGTATATTTGTCTACCTGACCACTCCCGTCTCTCCCACTCCCACCCCTCTCACACACACACACACACACACACACACACACACACACACACACACACACACACACACACACACACACACACGCATGACTGGAATAGAGCGTGTTTATGTGTTGGTGAATTTCGTCACTCGCGTTCTGGTTAAATAACGCCAGACGCTTTAGGCTGATGTGATAACACTTTAATAGCAATAATGATTTAAAAAAATAAAAATAAAACCACCCAATGTTATGCGCTCATCTCTCTCTCTCTCTCTCTCTCTCTCTCTCTCTCTTTCTCTCTCTCTCTCTTTCTCTCTCTCTCTCTATATATATATTTATATATATATATATATATATATGTATATGTACTATATTCTTTCTCTCTCTTTGTTCCTTCGCACTTTAATAGACATACACGCATACATTCATACTCACACCTACACACACAGTCTCACATAATAATGAGTGTGGTAATAATCAGAATAATGTGCGTGTGTGTGCGTGCATGTGTGTGTGTGTGTGTGTGTGTGTGTGTGTGTGTGTGTGTGTGTGTGTGTGAGAGAGAGAGAATTGACTAGACAAAACTACGAGGGACGTTCCAAAAGTGATGTCTCCTATTTTGTTTATTCCGTCACAACCTTATTAAAGGGGACTGCAATGTATGCATTCATGACTTGAACCTTTCACCTCTGTTGCAGATATTGACGATGTGAGACCCTAAGAAAGCAACCCTTGTCGTGGACGTGCGTCAGAAGCGGAAATGTGTCATCGAATACAACCATGCAGAAAGACCGTTTTAATGGTACTACTCCTCTCTTTGTAACTATTCAATTTTTTTAGTATAAAATAGAGGGCTTTACTTTTAAAACGACCCTCGTCTATTATTTGGATTCATCGGAATTGGGTTCTCATCTTGAGTGTCATTTTTACAACGTTTCGGTCGATGTAACCTCCGACCTATTCCAGGTGTACCTTGTCGAACTCGGGACTGTTTTGAAAGATACAATTGCTAATTACTAAGCATCTCTATCCAGTCATGGTTGGCGGAAATGGAGTATAGTACCCCCGGGAAGTAAAATAATGAGGTTCGTTCGAAATTCCGTCCAAATTTCTAAGTCAGAAATGTGACCCTCATATATATTTAGTAATCCACGTTCACACACGCGTACATCCACAAATTACCTTCTGGCTACCATCTTCAGGTGTCTGTGTACACGGGGTTTTCATGACAACCTATCATGAGGATACTTGAACCTACTCTACGCTACATGTAAACCTTGATCAAATATCCAAAATAACATAGTATGCGAAGCTCAAATAAGATCCCCTCGATAGAGCTATACATTGGCACATTCGAGGAATGAGACGCATTCTTCTAGTGATGTTACCTCAAGTACCTACACTTAGCTGGATAAATCACCAGACTAAATGAATTCTTATTCTAGACCCTGTAAGACCAAGAGACCACAATGGAGATATGCTATAACTGTATTTTCACTTAACGACAAAAATTCAAAATACTAATTCTACAAATACTATATTGACATGTGTTTCTCAAAATAATTTGCTTCATCTGTTCCAGCTCGTTGGACTCGTTCGTCTAGTAGTCTCGATCAATTTGCTGTTTTAATACCTCATTTTAATACAGCTTTCTCTTCCAGTAGCTTCTTTCTACCGACTGCAAGGTTGTGAAACTCTTTATCTGTTCACTGGTTTCTTCCTACCTACAGCTTTGGTCTTTACAAGATTAAGATAAATAAACGTCTCCTGTCTTTGCAATAATCATTTATCGTCCTTGTCACTTCTATTATACATAGAAATTACCAAAATTAACTTGTACTATACATATTACCGCAATTAACTTGTACTATACATACTACCACAATTAATTTGTACTATACAAACTATAACAATTAACTTGTACTATACATACTACCACAACTAACTTGTACTATACATACTATCACAATTAACTTGTACTATACATACTATCGCAATTAACTTGTACTATACATACTATCACAATTAACTTGTACTATACATACTATCACAATTAACTTGTACTATACATACTATCGCAATTAACTTGTACTATACATACTACCACAATTAACTTGTACTATACAAACTATAACAATTAACTTGTACTATACATACTACCACAACTAACTTGTACTATACATACTATCACAATTAACTTGTACTATACATACTATCACAATTAACTTGTACTATACATACTACCACAATTAACTTGTACTATACATACTATCACAATTAACTTGTACTATACATACTATCACAATTAACTTGTACTATACATACTATCACAATTAACTTGTACTATACATACTACCACAATTAACTTGTACTATACATACTACCACAATTAACTTGTACTATACATACTATCGCAATTAACTTGTACTATACATACTATCACAATTAACTTGTACTATACATACTATCACAATTAACTTGTACTATACATACTATCACAATCAACTTGTACTATACATACTATCACAATTAACTTGTACTATACATACTATCGCAATCAACTTGTACTATACCTACTATCACAATTAACTTGTACTATACATACTATCACAATTAACTTGTACTATACATACTATCACAATTAACTTGTACTATACATGCTATCGCAATTAACTTTTACTATACATAGCATCACAATTAACTTGTACTATACATACTATCGCAATTAACTTGTACTATACATACTGTCGCAATTAACTTGTACTATACATAAAATCACAATTAACTTGTACTATACATACTATCGCAATTAACTTGTACTTTACATACTGTCGCAATTAACTTGTACTATACATACTATCACAATTAACTTCTACTATACATACTACCACAATTAACTTGTACTATACATACTATCACAATTAACTTGTACTATACATACTATCGCAATTAACTTGTACTATACATACTATCACAATTAACTTGTACTATACATACTATCACAATTAACTTGTACTATACATAGTATCACAATTAACATGTACTATACATGCTATCGCAATTAACTTGTACTATACATACTACCACAATTAACTTGTACTATACATAATATCACAATTAACTTCTACTATGCATATTAGCACAATTCACTTCTACTATACATACTACCACAATTAACTTGTACTGTACATACTACCACAATTAACTTCTACTATACATATTACCACAATTAACTTCTACTGTACATACTACCACAATTAACTTCTGCTGTACATACTACCACAATTAACTTCTACTATACATACTACCACAATTAACTTCTACTATACATACTACCACAATTAACTTCTACTATACATACTACCATAATTAACTTCTACTATACATACCACCACAATTAACATTAAAAAGTCGTATATAAAAGTAAACGTCACAATATATAGAAATTCAATAACCCATGAAATTCTATATCAACCCGTATATTTTGTAATCAATGTCTGTCCCCTTTGGGGAGTTTTTATAAGATGCAGAAACGTTTCTGTAATTTGATTGGCTCAACAGTTTCTTCTCCGTAATCTATCGTTCTTGTAAGCATTTTTAATCAAATGGCTTCATGACTTGTCTGAAGCGATCGCAAAATAAAACAAAAAATTAAATAGCACTGCGTAAGCACTATTAAACATATAGTTGGGACAGATTCAGACGAATCTCTGGCAATTTAATTGCCTGGAAATCTTATGACATCATACGTCTCTAGCCCCCCACCCCACCCGGAAAACAGTCACATTACAGCGACAAAATAGTAAATAAAAAATATAAACAGAAAATAATTGATGGCAAATGATATTAAATTACATTTTCTACAGACCCTATATTTCTAACCATTGAAACGGTTTACAAGTATTTTTTATTGTGTGCCGATAAAGACACACGGGAAACAATATGGCGATCGTTAAACATTAGCGGTCAAGTTGGTATTTATAAGAGATTTTGTTTTGGGGGTAAATTTTGACACTCGAATTAATAGTCCCAAGTAAAATTATTTCTTAAGTATCCTTTCAGCATGAATTTGACTTTTTCATTTTCTTTTTCTTTCTTTGACGATTGTAATGCTAGGTATGGGGGCAGCCAAACCAGCTGCCAGCATTGCCCTGCTTTTTATTGAAACCAACCGAGAGCTCTTTTTAGTATTCTCGCTGTTCCCTTAAATGCAATTGTCTGGATCTCTTTTACACTTGGTTCAATAGGAATATTAGTTAGGTATGGCTTCAGGTTCTTCTTCATAAACCCTGTAGCACCTATAATAACTGGTATGATTGATATCTCCTTAAGATTACAGTTTCTTTTTCATACCATACATGAGGCCTTGATATTTGTTCTTTTTCTCTCTTTCGGCTCTGTCCAGACCTCCATCATTAGGGGCACTCACTTCAACCAAGGTTGCTACTCTTTCTGCCTTATTCCATATAACTATGTAAGGTTTCATAGAAAGCCTCGGGTGGTCAGCCGTTTTGAATTTTTGTTTCATTCTGATGACAAACTAAATGATCAACAAAAACAAATTCTGAAACAAATAATCAATTCCAGAATATTAAAAATATGTAGGACCACATTGAAAAAATTGCCAAAGTTTAATGCAAAGAATGTAGGTTCTCTCTACAAATTTCAAATATTACGAAAAATGGTCGAATTAATTCGTAATTACAAGAAAACATAACAATTGTTGAATAAACAGTTTCATCGGTTTGTTCCATTGCAGCCAATTCTTTACGAAAAACTGACTTATCTCCCTTGTTTCAATGAACTACCTCTTTTTCTAATTAGAAAATGGCGGATCGAGAATATACGATAATAACGAATTTCTTTTTTGCAAAAAGATATTTCTAGCACAGTTACTCAATCATTTCTCGTAATTATTGGAAATTTTTAACTATTTCGACATCACATGTAATTACGTAATCTTGTTTTTTATTTAAAATACATTTTTTAGTATCCAATTATAGTGCATAAACACGAAAATAAGCAGGTGGCTGCATTGGAGTATTCTATCCAGATTTATTAAATCGATACAGGTATATTGTGATCGATGAGTTGGCCCATATTTTAAAAATAAATAAAATTACATTAAACAGATTATCGGATTTAGGTGGTATGTACTTCTTCTCTCTACCCCCTCTCTCTCCCTTATCTATCTATCTATTTATATATCTATCTGTCTATCTATCTATCTATCTATTCTCCTTACTCTCTTATAATAGTATGAACGCAGAAAAAACACACTGCATACAAAGGTTCTGTAGCGGAGTGGGGCATTACCTTAAACAGTCAACCAACCATGCAACTCGGTAAAAAATGTTTTGATAAACTCTTCCGGTTACTATCGAGGGAGCACCAAAGTTTCAGAAGCCGATTTTGTCAGCTCGATATCGGTTCAAAAAGTTAGCTTTATGAAGCCAACAATTGTAAATAATGGATACAACGTTCTGTTATGAACAGGAGACAAAACCACACGCATTTATTCATACAAACAGATAAATGCCTATAATTTGGCAATTTTCACAAAATGTATTTATATTTGAAATAAGAATATAAATAAACAAGAAAGAAGAACTGTGCCTCAAAGTAGAATCCATATGGAATTTGCCTGCTTTCCAGCTGACGACAATATGGTTGTCTTCAAGTCCAATGTAAACAAGTTCTTGATGAGCCGTTCCACTTAAGTTAACAAATTTACCGAGTTTCCATTATTACCGATTACTATATTGTCCAATTGACTACTGTACACTCTTTAAGCATTATCCTCGAGTAGCCTCTGGGCCTTAATAAGTAGTGTTGCCTATGTAAACAAAAAGAGATCCTTTCGCAGCCCTGTTAAAATAAAATAATAAAAATAAATAAAATTTGGTGTCGCTAGAGGAATAGAGGGAAGACGAGGGATAAGAAGAAGGGGGGAAGATAATGGAGGAAGAAAAACAGATAAGGAGAGCGAAAGATAAATTTCCTTCCCTATTTCTTTGCGGAAATTTTTCACGACTGAGACAATTTGTAATTTTTTGTTCCATTTCTTCACAGTAAACAACGAGCCTGGTGTCTAACTAAATAAGACTAAGAAAGTTTTTCTAAATTTATCACATTTTTATTAAACCTTTTTAATTAATTACCGTGAATTTCGACAGAACTATCGTACACACACACACGCACACACACGCACACACACACACACACACACACACACATATACATAAAGAAACTGTGTGTCTATGTGCCTGTGATTTCGTTCCCTACGGACTCGAAAACGGCTGTGCCGATTTTTATGAAATTTCACACGAAGGTACTTTATGTACCTGGCAGTGTTCTTAAATAGGGTTTGTAGTGGAATATGCCTCGATAAGTATCGACAATCGATAATCAAAATAATCTGAAAAAAGAACGGGCGATTGTGACCAAAGAAAACATCTTACACAGCCTAACACCACAAGTGTGTTTGAGAAGTTTTGAACTTAAATTCAAGCTATTATCACCGCAAAGCAATAAGGCCAGGCATATAAAATTAATCGTAGGTTCTTTAATATAACAGAAGCGCGTTTGAAATGGATATTTCTGTTTAGAACACAAAACATGATATTCGACTTTTGTATTGTAAACTTTAATTCAAGCCACTACATATAAAAAGTATTTTTTAAAATCAAATACACAGTAAGTTCTCTACATTGCAATGTAGGCTATAATGTATTGTGGACTGAGTCACTGCGAAGAGGCATGCGAAGTTTCGTTTCGGTGCAACGAAATGGGTCCTAAACTAGAGCAGGCAATCAATCGATTTGAGTGAAAAATAGACGATTTCACTGATTTTGATGATAATAAAAATATGAGACCGTAAAACATTCATTTATCCTCATTCAATCACAGGCATCGTCGAGTTTCCCTGCTAGTATATATATATATATATATATATATATATATATATATATATATATATATATATATATATATATATATAAAAGTGAACGTGTCTGTGTATCTGTGTGTCTGTGTGTCTGTCTGTGTGTGTACATTTTCCTACGCAATAACTCAGTCAATTTTTAGTCTAAAGACTCGAAATTTGATATACAGGATACTGAGATTTGGGAAAATCGATGTGATCGGTTTTCGTCCAGAAATTTGGCTGTTAATGCAGGACAGGTTGCTTCGAGCAGTTTTCTGCCCAGATGTGGCAACAGTATTTGATCCTAGGACGTACTTGGCTCTTATACAGGTAGAGTATCCACTGAAACGGTAGAATGCTCCAACAACAGTTTATTTATGCTCTTCTTTCTTCTATCTTTATCTATCTATATATATAAAAGGCAAAATGTGTGTGACCATTTCGTGTATGTCTTCAAAAGGCTTTTCTCGCACACGCTCCCGAGTTCATTACTATCGCTTAAAACTGTGTATATAGGTTCTAGATAATAATATGTAGGATTTGGGAACGCATGTAGCTTATAGATTTATTTACGTCGACTTTTACAAAATTATTGCTATTTTGGCTTCTCGCGTGTTGATTGGGCTTTTAGTATAAATAAACTGAAACTAAACTCAAACGGACGTTCTCGGCATTGCGCCGGGAAAAACGTCCAGCGTGACTCTATTTGACCTTCTTAATTAGGTCAAATTGAAGCAGCAGAGTTAACTTTTATTGCGCACGCCTGTTTTTATAGTTAAATAAATAATTTCAAAGCTGTTTAGCGTTGTCTGTCGCCGTGGCTCGATGGTTAACGTATCGCGTTTTTTTTCACACATTAATTTCCAACTCAAGGGTACGGGTTCGATTCTCATACTCACCTACCAAAACATTTTTTTTTTAATTATTTAACCCCCCCCCCCGGAGTTTTGATTTACCTCAAGACACCCCCCGCTAGTATATTAATAAAAGTATGATAAAAATGTGTGTGTGCATGTGTGTGTGTGGAGTGTGGCTTATTTTTCTCAAGACTTACACATTTTTGTTATTTTTATGTAAATCTAGAAAATGCGCGAAGGAACTAATAAAAACAAAAATATGATTATCGCAAAGACAGGGGATGCCTATTTTACAATAGTTTTAAGAAGACCGAGATAGTACGTAGGAGGAATACAGTCAGCTAGAAGAGAGTTCTACAAGCTTGTTGTTATTGGGAAAAAAAGCTGCTGGAAAAGTAAGCTGTATTACAATGATATATCAAAAGAGCCAATTGATGGATACAACTAGATTATTGAGTCAAACGAGCTGACACAAAAGAAGCAGAGAATAGATTAAAAAAAATACGCAGAACACACACCATAATAGTATTTATAGAAAAAAACTGAGACTAGCAACATCACATATGTGTGTGAATGAGATTACAAAAACGATGAGGCAAATCAAATTATAGATGCGGGATCTGTTACTTATCAAGAATCTTTAAATAGGACAAATTGTTATAGCATTTATTTATTTCTCATTAAATTAAAAAAAAACATATACACACACACTCAATCACAAATCAGCAAGTCAACCAGAAGACACACAAAAATAAATCAATCGATTGTTGATTTTTATATGTCTAGAAGGAATGGTAGAAGTGTGCACAAACACAGCAGCCAAGCAAATAACGTGATAACGTTTGCATCGATAGCCGACCGTCAAAACAACATGATATAAGTGCTGTGGTGGCTTGGGGATCGATCCTTGGACTCGTATTATTTCTGATATTCATAAAATATTCTGATAAAATTGTATCCGAAATGGGTATATTTGCTGATGAGACCACACTATAAAAGTGAACGTGTCTGTGTATCTGTGTGTCTGTGTGTCTGTCTGTGTGTGTACATTTTCCTACGCAATAACTCAGTCAATTTTTAGTCTAAAGACTCGAAATTTGATATACAGGATACTGAGATACGAAGAAAAAACAAATGAACACATATCCAATGCAATGGCGGAAAGTCTAGAGGAAGACCTCCAGTCTGTAGTGAATAGGATCATAAATGGATTGTAACATTCAAAGCTGCCAAGACTAAGCTTCTCTCCTTTTAATAATAACAAGAAACATTCTCACTCACTGAAAGACATGGTTAAGGAAAGTATTTTGTTCAAACTCCTCGGTTGAACGTTCACAGGGAACATGAGTTGGAACAGATACATTGAGAGCATTGCCAAGGCTGCTGCAAATAAGGTGGACTCTATCTACGATGCTAGAAAGTTACTTATGCCCGAGAGTATCATGTACCTCTACAAGGCTACCATTCGCCCATGTATGAAGTATTGTTGTCACATTTGGGCTCGTGCATCTGCTACTAATCTTTCCCTCTTAGACAGGGTCCAAAAGAGAGTCGCCAACATAATAAGCCCCGCACTGTCAGCTAGGCTTCAACCTCTGTCCAATCGACAAAATGTTGCACTCGTCTGTCTGTTTTACAAGTATTTTAATGATAGCTGCTCCGACGAATTGCAAGCCTTTAAAGCCCCTCGACATAAATGCGACCCCCGACAAACCCGACAAGCAGCAAAATCACACCCCTACGCAAATGATGCCTCCCCCCTAGATGCCAGAAAACCTTCTACTCTAATAGTTTTTTTTCACTCGAACTGCTAGATTTGGAAATTCCTTTCCCGGCCCTTGCTTTCCCGACTGTACTGACATCCAGAAGTTCAAGTGTAATGTAAAGAGACATATCGCTGCTCAACTCCCTACATAGTATCCCTGCAAATCATACCCCAAATAGTGGCCTCCTACATCAAAGTGACACTCTGCCTTGTTTAGTGTGAAAATGCAGTAAAAGAAATGTAGGGGAAAACTGGCAAAGTTTAAAACAATTTATCTCACTCACATACATACATGTGACAGCAGACTCGGCTGGCACAACATGAAATGATCATGAAGGGTCAAGGAGGATATAAAAACTGAGAAGGGAGAACACTAACTAATTACTGGAAGGCTGCGAAGACTACTAGGACTTTTTGCATACTTATTCTCATTCAACTTCTAAAGAAGTCCAGCGACTCGATTCAGCACAAACCAATGGTAGATGGTTGTTGCAATCATGCAAAATGGTTTAAGCGGCTGTCGAAGGAGGTGATAAGTGCTAATATTCTGATAATATTGTTGTCACTCGGATTCCTAAGGAACATCACTGGCTATTGCTTGTGAATCATCACTGATAATGACTTGTGTGAAACTCTTAATAAGTAAACAGTAGTAGTAGTAGTAGTAGTAGTAGTAGTAGTAGCAGCAGTAGTAGTATGATATAACAATATATTAAGTTACATGACACGATCTAAAAGAAATTGAAACTGTCAGATATTCCATACACGTCCTCCACCAGCCTCGACTGCCCCAATCAGAATGGTTGTGGAATCCTGGGACGATTTGTTGACACCCAGACTCCAGGGAACACTATGTTATATTGTCAGTGAGCAATTATTGATAAAGACAAACCAATAATAATAATAATAATAATAATAATAATAATAATAATAATAATAATAATAAGTCCTTGCTCCTCCCAATAATGGCGTATACATAGTATGGCTCCACACCAAAGAGTCGACAAGGTTCCGGAAGGGAGGGAGAGCATTAACCAGACAATCACTGGAAAAGTGACGCCTTGGGCTATTTGTCAACCAAACCAAAGGGAATACCAACAGCTATTGCCAGCGAGAAATCAATGTTAAGCGGCTGATGTGATAACATGAAGTCATCTGTGAGAGAGGTGGAGAGTACTGAAAATCTGGAGAGACTTGTTGTCGCTCAGAATCCAAGGAACACCACCAGCTTACTATTAGTAAGTGATCGTTGGTGAGTACCTGATTGAGAAGTTCTTATGAGTTTATTATAATAATAATAATAATAATAATAATAATAATAATAATAATAATAATAAGAAGAAGAAGAAGAAGAAGGAGAAGAAGAAAAAGAAGAAGAAGAACAACAACAACCCAAAAGGGGTAGTGGAAAATGAGGACGTTAAGATTCTCTGGGATTTCATGATTCAGTGTGACCGAGAGATAAGTAACAGGAAATCGGATATCGTAGTTGTAAACGACATCAACTTACCTGGCAAGAAGTATGAGAAACTACGGAACTATCAGAAACTGAGGGTGGAGATTGCTAGATTGTGGAATGAGAAAACTTCCATCGTGCCAATAATCATAGGTGCAGTTGATGATCTTATGAAACAGTTGAACCAAATGAATCAAATACAACATCACCGTACTCCAGAAGTCAGTTCTGCTTAGCTCAGCAAACATCCTACGCCAGGTTCTTTCCGTCTAATTAATTCTTTGGCAATCGCTGCTAGCTTTGGAGTAAGAGCCCGCTCTCGAGGGGAAAAACTGTGCAAAACATCACAATACTGTGAATTTAATGGAATACTACTACTACTACTACTACTACTACTACTACTACTAATAATAATAATAATAATAATAATAATAATAATAATTACTTCCGTTCAGTTTTGAAAAACAATGGATAACCTCTGTAAGGGTGCTACGCATGTAACTGTGAGGCAAAAGTTGCACAATCTCTAATCACACCTCTCTTGAATCGGAACTGATAAGGAGAAGTCCAGGACGACTGGAGGCAATATTGATATAAGCAGAGAGCATATACAATATCTGATATTCTCAAATAGTTACTTATTTAATATTGAGCAGGCTGTAGATCGTACGGCACAATCACGTTGACACACCAGTTCTCGCCAAATCACCTAAGTTAAGCAACGTTGAGCCTGCCCAGTACCAGATGGGTGACCATTTGGAAAAGCTAGGCACTGTATGTACCTTCTGGGAAAGTTGGGCGTGTACCCCCCCTGTAAAAAAGAACTCCTCGCTACAAAAACACCTACAAAAAGTTGTAGATGGCCTATGCCCCTCCAGGGGATCAAGGGCTATGTCAGGCTAAAGGTCGCTTAACTCCGGAATAATAATAATAATAATAATAATAATAATAATAATAATAGACATGACTGGGGAAGGTAGTACACTGGGAACTCTGCAAGCGATTGCACTTCGTACATGCAGACAAATGATACAGGCATAAACCAGAGAATATTTGAAAACGAAAACCTCAAACTTTTTTGCGAGATGGCTTGACAATACATCAATGGTCATTGCCTGACAGTAATCATTACTTAGCGGCTATTGTTATAACGCAAAATCATTTACAAACGTTATCAAAAGAGGTGGACAGTATAGAAAATTTTGGAAGACTTGTTATCACTCAGACTTCAGGGAACACTACCGGTTATCATCAGTGAGTCATCTCTCGCAATGACTAGTGTAAGAACTCCTAGTGAGTACAAATAATAA
Source organism: Euprymna scolopes (assembly GCF_053919585.1). Classification (NCBI taxonomy): domain Eukaryota; kingdom Metazoa; phylum Mollusca; class Cephalopoda; order Sepiida; family Sepiolidae; genus Euprymna; species Euprymna scolopes. The sequence goes on along the minus strand of NC_136511.1, from coordinate 75,984,280 downwards.
TAATAATAATAATAATAATAATAATGATAATGATAATGATAATAATAATAATAATAATAATGATAATAATAATAATAATAATAATAGAACGAAAATACAATACACGAGCTAAAGAGAACTGAAACTGCCACAAATGTTATACACTAACCCCCCACACACACCCGCACACATGGTATACACCTAATCAAAATTGTGGAATTTTAGGAAGATTTTTATCATTTAGACTCCAGGTAACACCACTTAGCAAGCACTGGTGATGTCCTCGTATCAAAAGTCTTAGAGTAAAGTACTACTTTGCTTCTGCTACTACTACTACTACTACTACTACTACTAATAATAATAATAATAATAAATTTATCGTGTTGGCATCAACGGGCACCACGCTAAATAGTCGAGAAGTGTCTAGGAGGATGAAAAGACCGAGGAGATTCAGCACTAACCAGAACTCCACTGGATGAGTGCGGAGAAGATTGGGAACTTAGGGAGGCTTATTGTCACCAAAAATTTCAGTGATGATTAATGGTCGTTGCCAACGAGAAGTCAATGGCAAGCGGCTGTTACGAAGATGCAGACTCCAGGGGACATCACCGGTTGTTGTTAGTGCGCAATCTCTGATAATGATTTGTGTGAGAGAGGAATAATAATATGAAAAATAATGAAAAAGAAGAGGAAGAAGAAGAAGAAGAAGAAGAAGTTTTCTAAAAAAAAATACAACTAAAGATTCATAACCCTTTGGGATTGTAAAGAAACGCTACGTATTGCAGAACCTCTCGTTTCGTATTGAAAGACTAAAACACAAAGTTCCAACCAAACTCCACAGTTTATTTACATAGTTCGAATTATTTTTCTCATCTTAGCTGCTATCGATTTCATAATGTTTCGGCCGTTGCACCGTCCCACCTTCTTGAGATAACTTTCACCGTAGTAGATAACCAATATATATATATATATATATATATATATATATATATATATATATATATATATATATATATATATAAGGGTTTGTTTTACTGTACACATAGATTCGAAAAAGTTGTCAAAAAACAAATATATAACAAACAAATGTTATCAAAGGCAAGATAAGTTACTTTTCTACCTAACTGGATATATTTTTCGTGTTTTTATTCAATGTAACATGCTTATTCAGCTCGAAAAGCATACAGTGTTTACCGATGTATTGGAAAATTCAAAATGGCGCCCAACACTCTCTTTAACACGGTAAGTTCAGGAAAAGATGTTATAAATAATAAACTAGACAAAATACTGTTAGAAATTCGCTCATTATATGTTACCGTGACATAAGTTGACATATATTCGGTGTTTTTTTAATAGTATTTTGTCTAGTTTATCATTTATAACACCTTTTCCCAAACTTACCATGTTAAAGATAGTGTCGGGTGTCATTTTGAATTTTCCAATACATCAGTACACTGTATATAAAGACAAATATTAAAATGCTATGGCACCTGAAATCTACTCCAGTGCCTAAAGAATTACGTTGTAGTCACTTGGAAGATTGCCGAGCACCTCAAAACACAACCTTAAGTAGGCCATAGATTGCAACGACGGGAAGAATCTGCACGTAAACACAACAGATTTGTGTGCAACAGTCCGAAAAATGTAAACATTGCGTAATTTTTTTTATGTTTTCAGAATTTATGGAGTTAATGATCAATAGTAGATACTATTTTGGCTTATTCGGCCACCTGCTCTCGCTTTGGATGTTATTATCACAATGCTTCAGCCGATATAGCCTCCGACCTTCTTCATGTGCGCTTGATCGAACTTGGGAATGGAATTTCGGGGGTTTGTTTGAAATCCTGTGCAGTTTCATGAGTTTGACATAATCGGAGGTCGGAAATTACCTCGACCGGACCACTCAAGATGAGCAAAGTCGGCCGAATACCCCTCACCAAGTGCTTCACATTTCAGAGTTTGTTAGACTAAGATTTATTATTTGGATTGCGACTTATATAAGATTATTACCCGGCCTTGGCTTATAGAACGAGAATAATGAACTCCTGTGGATTACATGAGCGGTTCCCTTTAAAATTAGGTGCAGATCCCCTGAGAATCAAATTCAACACGAGAACAGTAGTCGGAATTAGCCAAATAATAAAAACGCCATAACTGGGAATTACCTTATTTAAAATTAAAAAAAAATATATAAACATTATATTTTGAATTACATTTTTCTTAAATCCCCTCGAGGCAACATGTCTCCATCCGGGCAACACTGGATAAATAAAGAAGACAGAAAATTCACGAAAGATGGGCGAAATGTTGTGTTATTGAATTTTCGAGATGAGGTTTGATAATTCGTTTTATTTGGATTGTTATTTCGACTATCGTTCTCATCTCTCTTCTTTAAAAAAATAAATAATTTGGGAACACTCTAGAACAATTTGGTCATTGTATCGCATTTCTTATTTGGTAATTATCAACTAATCGAAACATGTATCTGCTTTGTTTGTGTGTGTGTGTGTTTTTTTTTCCAACGGCTGCAAAAAGGTCCTCTCACGACAACAAACCCAGCAACAATTGACGATAGCTTGTGACAGCAGCGGCGGTTGTAGTGGTAGCAGTGGCGCGAATCATTGCACATCAGCGGAGATCAGCATTTGTACACATGAAGCCACATGTGCTCTTCGTCCAGTTTTTCATTACTCTCTCTCTCTCTCTCTCTCTCTCTCACTCACTCACTCACTCTTCTCTCCCCACCTCTCATATATATATATAATTATATATATATATATATTTTTTTTTTTCTCTTTCTCTACCTCTCTTTTTCTAGCTATCTCTCGATTTCCATCTTTCTTTATATCTCACTTGGCTTCTCCTTTTCTTCCACTCTCACCTACCCCCTCTCTCTCCCTCACCCTCTCTCTCTCTATATATATATATATGTATATATATATGTATATATATATATATATATGATTATGATTATGTCTGCTTGCACAACTATCTATCTTGCTCAATCACTTCATATGTCTAAGACAACACAGATAAAACAGATAACTTTCCAAAAGACAAAACACGTGTTATATGCATATATATATATATATATATATATATATATATATATATATATATATATATATATATATGTATATATATATATATATATGTACATATACATATATATATGCATATATATGTGCATATATATATGCATATATATATATATACATATATATATATATATATATATATATATAGAGAGAGAGAGAGAGAGAGAGAGAAAGAAAGAGAGAGAGAGAGCGAAAGAAAGAAAGAAAGACAGTAAGAAAGAAAGATAGTTAGAAGGGGATTTGTAATTTGCATCAGCATCTTGCAATATATCTACGATCACATATATTTTTCTGATGCTCCAGCTGTTCGACTGTGTGCCTACGTCAGTCGACCTTTCTTTTCCTCTTTCTCTCTTACTTTCTCTATCTCTTTATCTGTCTATTTATCTATCTAT